>NC_081426.1:35367816-35635124 GCF_949786415.1 Peromyscus eremicus
ACCTTCATGCAACTCAATAGTAAATAAACAATATAGAGCCTTTACATTCTGGTTCCAGCTTATTCTTACAAGAACCATTGCTTCCTGGCTCTTCAGTAAACAATTATTCTCTCAAGTGCTGTGGCCCATAGTAGGACACAGTATCCCCTGCATTACTGTTCCCACTTCTCAAGGGCACCTAGTCCTGTCAAATCCTTTTAAAACCATATCACAGAACCATAGATAAGGATTTGGAAGCAGCTTTATGTTGCATTGCCTCTCTCCTCGGGGAGATGGAAACCAACATTTAACTTCTCCTTATAAAGACCCAGAAAACAACAGTTCTACCAAAGTCTAACCTGAGAAGCCAATGAGTTTATTAGGCTTTCTTACAGCTCATGAATGAGAGTTTACTTACAGGAGTGTGAACAACCCAGGAGTTACACCAGGAGAAACTATCATGACAGCATGGATGCAGACTTCCTCATAGCTGCATAGATGGAGTCCTCCACTCCCATTGATCTTTTATCCATTATATTTTCTGGCATCTCTGAAGACCAGAACACTATGTGTAACTCATGTAGACTTACATACAACTAATCAAGAATGGCAAGAATGAATGGCTGTAATCTCAGGTTACAGCCCTCCCTGTCTCTCCTTATCTGAGGGAACATTAACACTCACAAAGTCCTATCTCTTGCAAACATTCATTGATGTTCTAATGTAGATGGTCACTGTTGTCCTCAGAGGACACTATAACACTGAACTTAGAAGTTGATCCAGAATGGAGAGAGTGAGATGTAAGGAGAGGAAGTTGTCTCATAAGGACCCTTACTCTGGCAGACATCTGGCCTTCATGCTTCTGGAAAAAAAACAAAAAAACACAAAAAAAAACCTTCTACAGAACCTTCTGGAACAAGCCCCAGCATTATCACTTTCAACTCCTATTCACCAGTTTAAAGAAATTTCTTTGTAGAGATTTATTTGTTCAGCAATATGAGAGGGACCAGATACACAAGCTACGTCGCTTTCAATGACTTCATAGTACTCCTCACAACAGAAAAAAATCTCAACTTTACAATGAGGCTGGGGTGGGAGGACACAGCCATATTTGTTAGTGTATTTCCCAGTGACATTGAAATCAGGGCATATAGAAGAACAAGGTATGTAGTAGCAAGAATACTGTCTCATCTTTGGTTGGCACATCAGGATTATCCCCAGAGAGGCTTTTGTTTGCTGTTCCTTTATCCCTGACTGCACAAGTACTTCCTCTCCTCAGAGTTTATAGCTCTTTAATGGTTCACTTTTTATTAAAAAAAAAATTGTTTACTATATACATGAATGTGTGTGTGTGTGTGTGTGTGTGTGTGTGTGTGTGTGTGTGTGTGTGCAGGCACATACTGGTAATAATGTGAATGCAGAGGAGAAAGGGTAATTCTTTGGTGTTGGTTTTCTCCTACCACATTGTAGAATTTGGTGACATAATTAAATCCTCACACACAAGCACCTCCAGCTTTTTAGCCATCTCACCAGCCCCCATAGCTTTTATTAATGTCTTGTGGATGTCTTCTCAAAAACTATAGGTCAAGGATCTCCAGTCCTTAATAGTTCTTCATCCACTAGACAGAAAGGATTATGATTTTTTTATATAATTTAATTTAATTTTACATATCAGCCATGGATTCCCCAGTCCTCCCTCCTCCCGCCACCCCTCCCTGCACTCCCCCCAACCCACCCCCCATTCCCATCTCCTCCAGGGCAGGTACTCCCCTGGGGATTCAGCTCAGCCTGGTAGATTCAGTCCAGGCAGGTCCAGTCCCCTCCTCCCTTCACCCAGGCTGAGCAAAGTGTCCCTGCATAGGCCCCAGGCTCCAAACAGCCAGCTCATACACTAAGGACAAGTCCTGGTCCCACTGCCTGGATGCCTCCCAAACAGATCAAGCTAATCGACTGTCTCACTTATCCAGAGGGCCTGATCCAATTGGGGGCTCCTCAGCTATTGGTTCATAGTTCATGTGTTTCCACTAGTTTGGCTATTTGTCCCTGTGCTTTCTCCAATCACGGTCTCAACAACTCTCGCTCATACAATCCCTCCTCTTTCTCGCTGATTGAACTCCTGGATCTCCACCTGGGTCCTGGCCATGGATCTCTGCATTCGCTTCCATCAGTCATTGGATGAGATTTCTAGCATGGCAGTTAGGGTGTTTGGCCATCCTATCACTGGAGTAGGTCAGTTCGGGCTTTCTCTCGACCATTGCCAGTAGTCTATTTTGGAGTATCTTTGTGGATTTCTGGGGACCTCTCTAGCACTTTGCTTCTTCCAATTCCCATGGAGTCTTCATTTATCATGGTCTCTCTTTCCTTGTTCTCCCTCTCTGTTCTTGATCCAGCTGGGATCTCCCACTCCCCTAAGCTCTCTTTCCCAATGACATCATGAGGTTTGCAGGCAAATGGATGGATCTGGAAAAAAATCATCCTCAGTGAGGTAACCCAGACTCAGAAAGACAAACATGGTATGTACTCACTCATAGGTGTATACTAGATGTAAAACAAAGGATGACTAGACTGCTACTCACAACTCCAAGGAGGCTACCTAGTAAAGAGGACCCTAAGAAAGATACAGGGATCGCCCAATAACAGAGAAATGGATGAGATCTACATGAGCAAACTGGACGTGGGGGGGGGGTAATGAAGGATTAGGAATTTTAAGCTATACACTCCAACCAAGTAGTCTTGTCAGTAACTAAAAACAGTCTTTATACTTGCAGAACTTATCAGAAATACCTTTATCCAATGTTCATCATCCAGCTGTCACTTCTAGTAAGAATCCAGCCAATGGTTCAAAGTCCCACCAGTCTGGGAATTGTTTCTTGACTACATGTGAAATGATTCTTCTTCTTGTTATATTATTAGGATTGTAACTAAGAATATAAGTATTTTGCCATGATTTCAAAATGCCCCTAAATTATCTGTTACTGTAATGTTCAACAGCAATGTAAACATCTTCCCAAACATCCTAGAAATCATAGGAGCAACAAGACATACTCTTCACATGTATTTCTGATCATCAGCTCTGTCTACTCTGAGTTAATTTCATTGATGGCTTTGTATATCACATCTCCATTCAGAACCATGTCAAAACAATAGTGACCTGCAGCTTCCTTCTCTTGAGTCTGGCTACAAAAGTTCTACATCTGTTTGAGCATGTTATTTGCAAAGACTGGCAAGGCTTTAAATGTATCACTGGGATATAAATATTTTATTGGGATTCAGGGATTCAGACTTTTTCCATGTTGATAATTAGCTCTAAATTATTTGCCCTTCCATTCTGCCATGTTTCTTCCTACCTCAGTCTCTTTGGTACTCAGTTTGTGCCTCCTGTGTCATGTTGTCAAACCACCAACTTGCAACAACCAAGGTCAGCAAAGTAGCTACTGAACTATTGACCTAAAAGGACAATTGTTTCCTTTCAAGGGACATTAGTACAAGTTGCAAAATAGTAGTTTTTGTTTTGTCAGGATGTAGATGGCCATGAAAACAGACATGAGTCTCATACTGTTTAAGTGTCTTGTCAGAGAGAACATAGTTGGAGATGATTCTCAGGGATCCAACTGTATTAGCAGCATTCAAACACAGTGAGAAGCTGAGAGAGTAACTTGATGCATAACAATACAAACACCCACATGTGGAGTGTCATATTATCAACGTACAATGAAAGTGTAACCATCTTGTTGGCCAGAGATATTCATATCTATTATTGAATCTTCTTCCCTTGTTGACATGAACATGGGAACTCAAATAACAACAGGAAGCTGTTACAATTACTAGGAGTGATCATTATCACAAAGAACAAAGATGTTCAAAGTCTTTGCAATCAATGTAGAAGTCTCTTGGTGCCGGATGGTAATCACAAAAAGAATGAGGACTGTGAGAATTTTCCAGTCAAGGGCAATCCATCCAATGTATCTGTGGTAAAGCCTTGATAAAAGCAATTGATGGTAAACTTCTATTTTTTTTTAATTATTCTGTCATATATTACATCCTGACCATGGCAGTTTCCCCTCCCTCTACTCCTCCAAGTCCCTCCCTCCTCCCTCCTCCCTCCATCAGATCCAATCCTCCTCCTCTTCCTCCTCCTCCTCATTTCTCTTCAGAAAAGAGCAGGCATCCAAGGGGTATCAACAGAGCACAACATTACAAGTTACAATAAGATTAGTCACATACCCTCACATAGAGGATAGACAAGACAACCTAGTATGAGAAAAAACCTTTTAGCGTGAGTTCCTGAGATTTTTCCCATTTGTATACTACTTCTAGTATGTTCAGTCCCATTATGTCTGAGTAACTAATTACATGAATCCCTTTCAACAATACTGACACAATTTGCTACTCCTTATCAAAGAAGAAAGGAGACACTAAAATATCACTCAAGATAAAAAAGTAAGACACAGTGGGACTGTAATTTGAACACGCAATCTGATCCTCGTGACCCCTTCTCTTAATCACATTACTATTGTCCTTCCTAAATGGTCCATCATCTCATTAACAGTTTCCTTACTGAAACAACGGGCAAAGGATTAGTACCAGAATGTATAGCATAATTAATTTCACTTATTATCATTTCACTATGATTAATGTGTGGCTATTAAATACTACTAAAATATTAGAACAGGTTTCAGCACTCTCAAATCTGCTGTTATCTCTACCACAAACTGCATGCATGGCTTGAGGCAAATCACTTACTCTCTCTGGGTCTCATTTTTCTCACCTATAAAATGAAGCATTTTCTGTGATTTTTGCTTAAGCTTACTTTCTGCTCCAGGAGCCTATGATTCCTATGTAAATGTAAGAGCTATTTATAAAACGGCTCAGAGGCTCCACTAAGCAAACCTTAAAGATTTCAAATTTTGTATACTGAATGTCTGGCTTTAGGAAGAGTTTATAGAGAATGCCAGGTGTGAAGGGAATTAATAATGCTAGAAATATTTTAATATTTATTTCTACTAAAAATTCAGAGAAAAAGAAGTACAAACACATAACCCCATTTTTGCCTTCTAAACAGAAACTCAGAGCTAAAGAGGTAGAGAGAACTCACTGAGTGTCCAGAGTGAACTTGAATGTCCCTTGAAATAAAATGATTGAGGTTTCTAACATATGTAATTTCAATTTCATTAATGGTGGGTGTGTAGTACTAGCTGCAGCTGCCAAAAAAAATGTTGACATTTATTCCAGTCTCCGACATGGAGAAAAATGATTCTTCACATGAATACATTTGCCTAAAGCAATGATAGTCTCAGAGGGAAATCATAAACAGAGAGAAAATACTACTTGACTCCCCCTACAACCTGGGAAACCTACAAAGGCTGAAAAAGAAATAATTAGCATTCAGAAATTTGTGCTTCTCTTTTCCCTTAACTTATTGTAATGGACTTGCTGGTACTCTGCCCATAACTCTGGAACTTACTCTCCTATATGTGCTAGTAGCTTCCTGTTACAAACATTTGTGGTTGTCTTCCTGGGCTGTCTCAGACTAGTATGGGGCTATACAGGATGATGACTAATAGTTGGTGCCAAATTTTGGATGCTCATGGGAGCAATCACCAAGTATTTTTTGTCCATGGCATCTAATTGTTAAATATCTTTGTTTTATCATCCACAAGACAAGAGGTATGCTCAATAAAGCTCCCAGAAGCCCCTGGCAAGCTGGAACAAACCTAACCACTGTGCCAATAGTGCACCTGTCAGTGCATTTTGCACTAGCTTCTGTGATACTGTAAGAATAAACCTGCAAGATCTCTTGCAAAGAAGTAATTGAAAGAGAATCTCAACTGTTCTGTGTTTTTTTTAAGTACAGGTCACATTTGCACCATAACCCCCTAAGAACAGCTCATAGCCAATACCCCCAAGTCAAGGATGTTAATATCTATGTAGCATTCCTTTGATAGCTGAATGTAGGCTAAGGATACACTGTGGTCCTAATCAAATTTTCTTAGTAAAATAAAATATTGCTACCTAGATATGCTTTCTGCTTTCACTTTTTACCAAACATCAGACCCCACAGCAATACAACTGCACAGTTCTTTACAGATTTATTTCTACCTAATCATATCATTACACATGTAATCACAGCTTTGATTTCAACTTATCAAAGGACCAGGAGAAACCCAGCTTCTTTGCCTTCCTTGTTTCATTTTTTTGTGCTCCTTTCAGTGGTTTCTGATAGGATTCATGATGCTACTTACAGTCAAATGTTAGTTTATTTCTCTTCTACTGGGAGAATTCAACTGAAAGTAGTTCTTCCCTTTAGTCTTAAGTTTGCACTCTGGCATCCCCTCAACACATGCACACAAATTACAATGCAGTGCTTTAATAAAAATAAATGCCATGGGTTTACCTTGTGTATGGATACTGAATGCTAAATGTTAACTTATATGAAGAAGAGTAAAGATTTTAGAGATAAATCTGAAACACTGTTAATGAATGTTGGACTAATCTCCTGCACCTCCTTATTTATTAAGAAAAAAAACCTCATGTGCTCTCATCCCCCAATCCCTGACCCTCTATTGCTCCCCTCAGCCCCACTTTACTCAGGAGATCTCATCTATTTCCTCTTTCCAAGGTGATCGGGATCTATCCCTGGTGCATGAACTGGCTTTTTGGAGCCCATTACCTATGATGGGACACCTTACACTGCCTTGATGTAGGGGGAGGGGATTGGATCTGCTGCAACTGAATGTACCAGGCTTTGCTGACTCCATGTGGGAGCCCTTACCTTTTCAGAGGAGGGAATGGGGAGTGAGTTAAGGGGAAGATTGGGGGGGGGGAAGCAGGAGGAAGGAAAAGAGGGAGATCTGTGGCTGGTATGTAAAATGAATAAAAAATGTATTAATAAAGAAAAAAAGAAAAATCACTTATTGAGGTCACTAAGAGATGCCCATCTATGCCACCAATTTCATTCCATGAAGGTCTTTATCACAGCCCCACCCATAACTCATAGCATACATCTGTTGGAGTCATAGGATGTTAGTTTTCACATGGGTATACAAATATATTCCTCCAAGTGATCAGAAGAATAAGTGGAAATAATGCTAACAAATACATTTAGCTTTTCTCTTCTGACAATGTGTTCACAAGCCATATGGATAGTGACTTCATGTCTTCTGAAAAGGGAAGAGCCCTCTCTCCTGTGGGGCAAATGAGCAAGACAAGATTGTAAAGTCAACACTGAACAATAGACTTACAGTCTGCTAGCAACTTGGATGAAAATGGACAACTTGAAACCATCTTGAGATTTAACCTTTTTTCCTGAAATGTTGGATTTGCTTCAGTAATTCATTTTCCTGACTTCCTTCTTAGCATATGATGTTGTATCTTCTCTTGTTATCCAGTATGTTGGCAGTCACCAAAATTAATACAAGAGTTCTCATGATAATATAATGTGGCCCTATGATCTTATCACCTGAAGCATTTTGTTCAGATCAGATACATAATAAAATTCTTATTGTTCGCCTCTTATCAAATATTTGCCTCCAGATGTAGAATTTATTGGGAGCAGAGATACAATGTAGAAAAATATAGAAAAGAGACTATTGTATAGCTAAAAAGTAGTACCTAGATGCTGGCCATTCTACAAGTCCCATAAAATACAATGAGCACCTATTTCTTTTTTCTGTGTGACCTTTCTATGCAGTCCAGACTGCCAGTGAACTCATGATTCTCCTGAATCTGGTATCAAAAGACATCTGATAGAATTATTGCATACTAAAATAAGATATTCTTGGCAATGGGTACTTTTAAATTTAGATGGGTGAAAATGAAGTAAATCTTAGTGGCAAGATCATATTTAGCTGAAATTCCAGCCAAGAATGATAATCATAACAGTCAGGAAGAGAAACGTGTCTTGGGATTTTACAAAACCTCCAGCCTTTTGCTACAGGGGCTCTTGTGATTAAAAATGTAAAATGTGAGTCCAATGAGTAAGAATGAGTCAAAATAATTTCTAGTTTTTATAATCATAAAATGGCAGAAAAAACAAGGATTCTCATTGTTTTATAGAGATATTTACAACAGTTGTATTCCTTAAAAAAAAATCTTACCACCTCCCAGATGTTTGCATGTACAGCTTCTGGGTTGGGTGCACAAGGATTCAATTCCTAAGTGTTAAGATAAAGTTAATTAAGATAATATTACCAAAGATGCCAGGACTATAGCCAGAAATTACACACAAGAGGAAATGCTAGAGACTCAACCAAGTACCTTGAGGTAGAGAAAAGAGCCAGCAGGAAGCCTGACCGCTAAGGACTCAGAACAAAGTTCGACCAATTAGGTCACCATGCGGTTTGTGAGTTAGTAGCTACTTATCTTATTTCTGTGATAAAACACTTGACAAAAAGCAACTTAAAGAGTGAAAGACTTATTTTGGCTCAACTTTGAGTGTATAATCCATTGTGGCTGAAAGGTGCAGAGATGAGAACTACTTTAGTTATAGCATCAGGTGCATGAGGCAGCTGGCCACATTGTATCTAGACATGAAACAGAGAGAAAAGAAGGCTAGTGTTTATCTGGCCTTCTCCACTTCGCTATTTATACAGTATAAGACTCCAGCTCATGAGACATTGTTATCCACATTCAAGCTGGTTCTTCCTTGCTCAGTTAAATATCTATGTAAACGCCCTACGGTTCAAACCAAATTCAGTCACCGTGACAATGAAGATGAACATCTCAAAGCAATCCGTGTCAACTTAATACCCAAACATGTAAATTTCAATCCATAACATTCTGTTCCTGGTATGATTCACAGCCATCTTGTAGTGCAAAATGCATTTAGTTCTACTGCAAAAGTGTCCATGATCGTTAACAGTTCCAACACTGTTCAAAATTCCTAACCCAAAGTTTTTTTCTGTTTTTTGTTTGTTTGATTGGTGTTTTTGCAACTCAAGATAAGTAGTTAATTATGAACCTCTGGAAAATAAAAACAAGTTATATACTTTAAATATACCTTGGCACATGGTGAATACCCCCATTTCTCCATTTTACAAAGGAGGAGTGAAGACATAGCAAGGAAAATCCTACCCAAAGCAGGGCAAACCCAAATGCTGTGTCTCCATGTCCACCTTCTGGCACTCTGTAGAATCATCTGGGTTGCAACAGACTTGAGTAGCCTTGTCACTCTAGTTCTGCCACCCGAGACTTCTCTTGGTCCAGTTTCATAGTGTACAGGCAGTTTTCTCCTGTGAATTCCCCAGTCTTTCGATCTCCAATATCCTTGGATCTCCACTGAAACTTATGCTATACTATCACATCTTCATGCAATGGTCTCTCAGGACCTCCTAGCAGCAGAGCTGACCCTTCAACATATTGCCCATAATGAGCACCTTTCAGCAAGCATCCTTGCCCTTCCACCAATTCTTACATTTGTATGAATGCGAAACCAGTACTATGTGAATGACACCTCCAATTCTACTTCCAAATAGAAACTCAGTATGGCCCCTCCTACCACAGTGCTTCTTTGTACCTTGGTGACTGACCCTGAGAAAATACTTCCTTCGAGAGTTTTTTGGGTAGGGAATGCAAGCTCAGGTCCATCTTTCTGTTTCCAGTGGATTTGTATTTTTAGAAGACTGGGCTTCTGATTGGTAGGATCTTTCCTGGAGGATACCTTTGCCCATTTTTGATCTATGGCCCTAACACTGTGTGAGGCGTTTCCTTAATTGTGTTAGTCTCTTTAACAATTACATCTACTTTCTCTACACCTTTATTGCCTACCCTAGTAATTTTTAAATCTTGTGCTCTGTTCTTTCTCACTGTAAATCTGGACAAAAGCAATAACTATTATACAGCCTAAATGGTACACAGTCTTGAAATTCCAACAAACAAATTAGTCCATTACATTTTAATTCAGCCTCACTCAAGTACTCAGGACAAGAGAGTCATGTGACTAAATTAATTGAAGACTATAACACAAATGGTCTCTGGCCTGATACCTGATATAGTCCTGGTTCTCTTGTGAACTATCATAACCACTTTCTTTACTATCCACATTTCTATGGGCATTCTGATCTCTGGAATTCCCACCAGAATGGCTAATAAATTCTTCCTACAGCATTTCAGGGCTTCTCTGGGACACTGCTTCAGATTCTTGCATATCATTCCTATGAACCAGTTATAATGACCAAAGAATGGTAGGATCAGGTTTATCACAGCAAAAGCCCAACTCCCTTGTATCAATTCTGTGCTATTTATATTTATACTGTGACAAAAAGCATGATAAAAGTACCTTAAGGAGAGATGGTATTATTTTGGTTTACATTTTTAAGGCATAGCCTACCATGGTTGGGGAGGTATGGCATCAAGAGTGGTACTAGCTGTGACAAGTGCAGCATGAGACAGCTAGTCATATTGAATGCAAAATTGGAATTATAGAGCAATAAACCCTGACGCACAGCTTGCTTTCTTGTTTTTTTTTTTTCTGTCCATTTCCAGCTCACATTCAAAATTGATAATCCATTCTGAGTTAATTCTCTCTGGAGTCAACCTCAGAGACACAACCATGGGTGTATCCCCTAAGTGATTCCAAATCCAGGAAACAATGAAGATTGTCAATCACAGGAAGACTGTGGTGCACCCCATGGGGGCCTGACTCATGGAAAACCACGTAATAGACATATGGAAACATAGATAGTCATAGCTCCCCCGAGTTTCATGGGTAACGTTGTTAGGGTACAAACTACTGTATCTATGACCTCCTGGAAACTAAGTGATCCCAACAAGCATGGAGAAGTGTTGTGGTTCTACAACTGAACAAAGCTTGGTAATGCTGTAAGGCTTCCTAGAGTTATAGGCCATAGTGTTCAGTCTGAGTACACTGAGACACTTCCCATCTTTCTATATCATTGCTAAAGAGATTTAATGGAGTGTTTCACCAGCAAGGTGATTTTGTACCAGTGTATATTATACAATATTTAAATAAATTTCTGTTTATACAGCTGGGTGAGTCACCACTAATACATACTGAGTAGAGAACAGAGGTGTAAATGAACACTCCACAGCATTCTATACCTCCATAACAACAGGATGTCTACTTCAAAACACCATTATCTCTGATGGTTGCTGGTTGCAAATTCTAGACTATCCTAATATTTCTGAGGTTCTCCAATGACAACAGTACAGAAACTCACTTGACACTGGGAAAACATCACCCTCCCTGAGCTTGCAGTATGACCAAGGTCCAACACTCATTTGTATTCTACTCACCAAGAGCAATAGCACTGCACAAGAGAGGAAATGGAACCACCAATAGAAAGGGAACTACTGGACGATTCATTTTAGGTGTGACTTAACACAAATCTGTTCATTTCAAAGCCCATGGCTGAAACTAGCTTCCCCTTTCTTGCTTCAAAACGGAAATCATTTTCATTGATTGCCTATAAATTATAACAAGGCACAAAAATGTCAGGGTCCTCATGACTGGTTTTATATGTCAATAACTTTTGTTCAATCTAAGTCGCATTTTAATAAATATAGACAACATGATATTGAAATGGTTACTTAATCATTAAGGCCTTTTAAACACTGAAATATTATGAGTTATTTCAACAGGAAAAAATAGGATTATGAGTTATTTTCATTGCTAATTGATTTTCTGAACTTTCTGGTTGCTTTTACAGTAACAATACTTTAAAAACTATAAAATTGCCAAATGCAAATATTTTAATGTGGTGTAAAGTTAGAGATAGGCAAATTAAATACATGGGAGAAATTGATTTACTGGTTTTGTATTATATGGATTTTTGTTTGTGAAATTTAAAATTTACTTCCACTGAGTGTTATATTCACTTCTATCTGTGACATAATCATGAGGGTAGGGTGTACAGTTCTGTGAGATTACAAATAAGCTCATAAAATGTTGTTTTCCAAACTCATCTGATTGTCTGGAGTGCCTTCTTCTCACAGCTTCTTCAGAGTTCTCTGCATCCCCATAGACTATTTTTATTCCATCATTTTGAAAAATAATCCTGTCATTATTGAGTACAATATCCTTCAAATCCCTGGCTGCACAACCCCATGCTTGAATTTCTCTCTTTTGGAAGGGTGTAAACTTTTCTCAATATGGGACGCTATTCTGTAGCCCAGGTTGACCTAGATCTCACCCTATAGCCCTGTCTAGCCCATGCTAGTTTCAAACTCCCACCAACACTTGTGTCTCAGTTTCTGAGTGCTGGGGTTATAAGCATACACCATCATTCCTGACTTTATAACTTGAATTCCTACACAATATTTTTCCTCTATTATTATACTCCCCCAAATTACATGGTTCAAAGCCCACGTTTTATGCTTATTCAAGGATGAATCCCCTATTACCTGGTGCAGCAGCTTGCATGTGGTATAAAGCAACAGGCACATAGTTGCTCTGTATAATTCCAGCCTTAGGGGCAAGTTAGTGACAGATTGCCCTCTTCTAGAATTTCGAGGGGTTACACATTGCAAAGACTGTCTGTACTTAGCGAGCATATATGTGTTTAGGGTTGGTGACCACTGTTTTTAATTTACCTGATGATTTCCCCACAGTATAGATTGTTTTTGTTGTTGTTGTTTGTTTGTTTTTGTTTGTGTGTGTGTGTGTGTGCACATGCGTGCGTGTGAGTGTGTGTGTGCATGTGTGAATAATTCTTTATACATCTCAAGATCAAAAGTCATTCATAAAAGCCCTTACTATGCATACATTTATGAGGTGTACTTACAAAATGTTCAGGAACATTAAAAATCCCTGACATGAAAAATGTGTTGCATCACAAGGTTTAAAGATGTACCGAGGAAATAAATATGTAGCTCTGCTCTTGAGAGCAACTGTAGGCAACTGGCTAGCCTGCTGCTGCACGGAGCTTAAGGTTGTCTGCAACAGGTGGCCGTGAGAGCCATCAGAACAGTGAGTCATTCTTGCCATCTACAGGCCACAAGCTGTACTGCTAAGAAAAGCCTGTAGCTGGCTAATCAGAGGAAATTGGGTCATACTCACACATTCCTACTCAGTGCAAGAAACTACGCAAAAATCTGAAATTGTTTCACATTTCTACTGCCTTTACCCAGTCTGATCTAAACTCCCTGTTTCATTGAACCTAATATGGTAAGATTTTGTGTCTTTCATTTTTATTTTTTATTCTTGGATCTTGCCCTTTTCCTTTTGTAGTTATGTCTATATATGTCTATCTACCTCAGGAATAAGTTATTTTCTACAGTTCTCAGGCTCTATATTATTTATTTCTATGTGTTTTCTTGACCAGAAGCTTGTCTGATATGGGTTAGGGAGTCCATAAGGATTCATGCATGAAAGATTCAGATACGTAAAGAATAAATGCATAAGCAAATGAAGTGGCAAAATAATCATGTCTTAGTTTATTATTCAAAATTATTTGGTCTATATTTTTTTAAATCCTTAAATCCATATATTTGGAACCTTATAAATTCGTATTTAAGGTCTCATTCTGTCATGTTATCAGACAAAATATTCTGCAAGAGTCATTCTGTCTATAAATGAAAAATGCACCAAGGCCAATGTTATCGTTTTATGTTTACTTTGTTCTTTCTGTGACTGACTGCAGAGATCTTGTCAGATGAAATATAAACCAAGGAAACAATGTTTACCTAGGTTTTTTTTGGAGAAATAATAGAAAATTAAGATAATAGTGTTTCTTTTAAGAGACTACATGTCTCATCAGTTATCCTCCATTAACATGGTTTTGAGACAGGTTTGCAGTTTCTCAACCTAATTATACTTAAAAAGAAGGATCTGTTATTCATTTTTCAGGAAGTCCTTGGTACCAGTTACTGTGCACTATGTACCATGCTTGGAATTTCCATGAGTTATCGTACTTAACCTAAGACGTATATTGATATGCCCATCTCGTGTACCATTTAACTGAGTCCTGGAGAGATGATTTTTCACTGTAAACTTTCAGGAGATACAGTGCGCACCAGAATTGGCTCACACACGGAAGAGACAATATCACATCTGGTGATATCACCTTGACAGATTTTAGTCATCCAAGGTAGGAATGTTTACAAAACATAAATAAGGAATCCTCTGCCCACACCAGCCTACATCACTCTTAAAGAAAACTGACTCTCCCTCTCCTAGGAGGTTTCAATTGCCAATAGCTCATCCACTAGGAGTAAGACAAGCAGCCACTTCTCCACTTCATGTTGGAACTTGGTCTGGCCTGATCTTACTATATTCTAATAAACTCACAAATAGCAATATCAAAAAGCTGGTTCAAAGAAGCCACTCAAAGACTTACCCATTTCCGGAATCTATACATCTCAGTGAATTTGATACAATCACAGTAGCCATTTTGAAGAAATAGAGCTTCTCTTGGGGTCTTATACTTTCACTATTGGTTATATTCTATTCATTATCCATCACAAAAATGAGAAAAAAACATGACAGAGTTAAAACTATAAAGAAAAAATTAGCTTTGTTAGCTTTATACTCTGTTTTATGACTCAAATGCCTTTTGTCCACATTCTATCCTAACTCATCACCTATATCACCTTCTATTAGTGTCCTTCCTAAATGCTATAGTGTATCCACACTTATACCTGTGTATGTATATACATATTTATATGCTAGAAGATTCCATATATGAAGGAGAACAAGTAGCTTTATTTCATTCTATGTTTGGCTCAAATGTCTTAATACTATACTTCCAAGTCTACCCATCTTATTAATGAGGATTTCATAATTTCATTCTCCCTTGTATCTGAATACCACTCCATTTTGTATATATATATAAACATTTTCTGTTGACAGAATCTAGTTTGTCCCATCCCCTTGCTATTGGAAATAGAGTAGGATGTGCAGATACCTCTGTAGTAGGGTACTGTGTGGATTTCTTCAGATATAGGCCTGGGAACACAATAGCTGGATCATGTGGTAGTTCGGGTTTTAATTTCTTGAGGAATCTCCAAGCAGATTTCCACAGGGCTGTGTGGATTTGCATTCCCACCAGCAGTGAATAAGAGCTCTTGTTTGGCTGGGCGGCAGTGGCTCACGCCTTTAATCCCAGCACTCAAGAGGCAGAGCCAGGCAGATCTCTGTGAGCTCGAGACCAGCCTGGTCTACAGACTACAGAGCAAGATCCAGGACAGGCACAAAAACCACAGGGAGAAACCCTGTCTTGAAAAAAAAAAAAAAAAAAAGAGTTCTTTCTCCACATTCTCTCCGGTATTTGTTGTCAGAATTCATGATGATTGCTCTTCTTACTGGAGTGAGGTGATGCCTCAAAATACTTTTAATTTGCATTTCCCTCATGAATAGGAATGTTGAACATTTAAGAAATAGTTACTATTCATTTGTGTGTCTTCTTTTGAGAAGTGTCTATTTTATTAACTCATTTGCTGATTGGCAGTTTTATTTCCTTGCTGTTTAATTTCTGCAGTCTTTAATAAATCCCAGATGTTCACTCCCTGTCCAATGCTGATAAAGTGTTTTTTTTTTCTCTTTTTCTGTGATTGGCTGCATAGATCTAGTCAGATGAAATGAGAATCGAGTGGGAGGCAGTATTTATGTTTATGATTCTGATTAATATAAGGATAGGTCAGGTAAGGGTTTTAGATAGAGCCAAGAAACAACTAAGCATAACCCCATCCCCCAACACCCTGCACGCCAAAAGAAAGCTGAATTTGGAAAGAGTCCCTGCTCCCTGTCCCTACTGTAAATCCTGTGATTTCTTTCCAAGCATTACATCCCCACTTTCTCCTGAAAACTTTCAGGGACCTTCCTTTCTGCCCCCTCCATTATTAATTTCTTCAACAAATGTCTGAGCTTAGAGTGTGCACCACACACCACTCCAGCAGCTCAAGAAGCAGCCATGAGGTCAGGAAGGAACACTGCCCTCAGTAGCATCCAAACTAGTGTGAGGAGACAGGATGGAAGTAGCAGAGATGATAGCCTGGGAGTGAACGAGAGAGGGGGCTTGGTTAGTGTATGATATAAACAAGTTTAAGTTTTGTGTGCCTCAGTTTGCTACCTTACACTGTAGGGGAATTATATCAGCCCATACCTCTTAAATTTTTCATGAAAATTGTTTTTGCAATGTTAAAAAATATTTAGTACTTAATACTCAGTACACATTAGCCACTACTTTAAAAGAAACAAGCTTAATTGCATCTTGCAATTAGACCTATGACGAAAATATGCCGTATAATAGGATTGAAATTAAGTTGGACCATTTTAGATAAGATAATCAATAACATGCTCCTAGAGGAATTAATTAGAGAGTGGGATGGGGTCCCTCTCAACATAGCTAAAGGAGACATTTCTAGCAAAAAGAAGTGAAACTGGTCCCTACAAGCAAAACTATTCACATCCCAGGAAAAGGAGGAAGTTGAGTGCTTGGAGCACAGGCATGGTGGCAGCTGAAGTGCAGGGTTGGGGTGAACCAATGAATTCAGGGTGCACAGAGTTCCTCTGGAGTGTCTACTTTATTGTAAAAGCAAAGGGAAACTTGAATCTCTTCCTTATATCATTTGTGTCTCGTTCTCATATAAGAATCAATCTTTTCACCTCCCCTGTCCCCAAGACATCAGGTGAAAGATGTGAGAATTTTCTCAGTTTGAGAGTCTTAACATTGTTGATTTGTTGAGAACATTAAGAGATAATGAAATTACTTAGGAACTAGAATTTTCAAAATACTTCAGGCCTTTTTTGTCCAGAATCTTTGTCTTTCATTCCTGAATACTTGGTTTTACTCAGAACACACAAACCCATTGATGGTTTCTATAAAAACATACATTAATGAACTTTCTATAGAAAGTTTCCAAAGCTATCACCACATTCCAGCAGGGTTTTTTTTTATTTGAGAATGATAAAGAAATTGTTCTAGGAAAAATGAAGTACTACTGCTCTGCTAAAGCAACACAATGATAAAATGATCCCATGTGACAGCATGCTATACCTCTATATCAGTGCTTTGTTCCATCATCACCAGAGAAGCTTCCTCTTTCAGTAGATGGGAGCTAATGCAGAGACCCACAACTGGACAGTGTGCAGAGAGGGAGAGATTTTGAGATACTCAGTTCTAAATAGGATGTCTCCATCAAACCCCTTCCCTCATGGCCCAGGAAGCTACATAGAAGAAGTGAAAAGTTGGAAGAGGCATGGGGGATAGAAAATACCAAGGAATTTTTTTTTTAAATCACAACAGGACTTACACACACATGAACTGACAGGATCTGTGGCAGCATGCACAAGGTCTGCACAGATTCAAGCCAGACAGGTCTCAGTCCTGAGAGCAGATGTGGACATGGGTTCCCATCCCTAACCAAAAAGGTGTCTGCAACTGACAATCACTTACAAAGGAAAAATTAGCTTTCTCCAATGACACCTCACTGGGTATTCAAACCACATTTAAGGATCAGCCCCATGCCTAGCAGTAAGATGAACAACACAAAGTGAAATCAATGGTACTTAGGTACACTTTTTGCTCCATGTTGCTTTGTTTGGGCATAATATTGGTTTCTGATTTTGTATTTTTTATGGATTTTATTTGTGTGTGTATGTGTGTGTGTGTGTGTGTGTGTTGTGTCTTTTCTTTGTTTTTTTTTCCTGTGGTTTTTTGTTTGTTTGCTTGCTTGTTTGTTTGTTTTCAAATTTGTTTTCAAATCTTACAGAAAGAAAGATCCTGGAATTGGATGAGTGGGGAGTTGGGGAGGAGCTGGGAGGAGCTGGGGGAGCTGGGGGGAGCTGGGGGGAGCTGGGAGAAGCTGAGCAAATGGAAACCGTGATCACAATGCAATACATGATTTTTTCAAAGTATTTAAAATATTTTCATGTTTTTCTTTTTATTGAAAATAGATTCTTTTCTCATACCATATTTCCTGATTATAGTTTCCCCTGCTTCTATTCCTCCCATTTTTTTCTCCAATTCTCCTCCCTTCTGGATACTCTCCCTTTCCATCTCCCTTTAGAGAAGAAGAGGCTTCTAAGAGATAACAATCAAACATGACAAAACAAAATATAATAAGATGAAGCAAAATCTATCATATCAACCCAACAGTAGGAGAAGATTCCCAGGAGCAGGCAAAAGAGTCAGAGATTCTCTCATTCTTGTGATCAAGAGTCCAATAAAACCATTAATCCAGTATCTATAGCATATACATAGAAGACCTGGTGCATTATAAATTATTATTTATAATATTACATAATACATTCTTATGTTATAATTTAATATTAACAGTAATATTCTCATACATATGTATATGAAAAATGTTGGCTTGGATTGTCCCCAAACCTACTCCCCTCCTGTTTTCACAGTGTTCCATCTCTCAGAAATATTCCTTATGGATAGAATCATGAGAAAACTGTCAGGAGTCCAAAATCCTAAGGAAAGAACTTGACATTTGAGGGTTTTCTTGTCTTAAAGACTAAAATACTCTTTTTTCCCCATGATCTTACCATTTAAAATTTACTTGCTGGGGAAGGGTCTTTGGGACATTGTACTTGCTTTTCTCCATTTATATGGAGAAAATCTTTAATTTAAGATTGATCAGTACTGAGTCTCTCATACTACAGCTGTGTCCCAAACTGTCTCAGGAGCTCATGAACTGTAATCACTCACCACATTGATCAAGAAAGTCCTCCTCAATTTATGACCTACTTTTTATGAGCCAAACACACTGCCTACTATATTACAGACATACTTTGATCTGGTTTTTATGTAGTCATTTTTAAAACATTTATTTTAAAAAATTTATTTATTGTGTGTATGTGTGTGTGGGTATGTGAATGTGTACGTACATGCAACACATGTGTCCAGATGCTTTTGAAGGCCAGAAGAGGATGTTGGATCCCCTAGAACTATAGTTATAGCTGGTTGTAAGCCACCAAGTAGGGGCTGAGACCCAAACTCAGGTACTCTTTAAGAACAGCCAAAACAAGGACTCCCCTGGGGATTCAGCTCCTCCCTTCACCCAGGCTGAGGAAAGTGTCTGAGTCCTTGCCCTGAAGGAGATGGGAATGGGGGGGTGGGCTGGGAGGAGGGAGGGGGGAGGGTGGTGGGCGGGAGGAGGGAGGACAGGGGAATCCGTGGCTGATATGTAAAATTAAATTAAATTATAAAATAAAAAAAGAATAGCCAATACTCTTTACCACTGAGCCATCTCTCCAATCTCCTACTTACATAATTTTCTTTTATTTTTGTGATTATAATATAATTGCATCATTTTTTCTCTTTCCTTTTCTCCCTCCAAGCCCTCCTTTATACTCCAACTCCCTCTCTCTCAAACTCATAGCCCCTTTTTTTCAACTTTACATGCAATCATGTGTATACATGTACATTCCTAAATACTCTGTTTATATGACATTATTTGTATGTATGTTTTCAGGAATGACTATTTGGTACAGATTAACCATTGGTGGCTAAGACTGTTTCTCCTAGACTCAGCAATTTTCAGTTGCCGATGGTTATTTGTGTAGAGTTGAGGCATTATGGGCTCCCTGCCCCCGCCTTAGGCAATTATATTGGTGTCATCCTTGTTCAGTTCATGTTTAGACAGTCACGTGGTGAACCTTTATGGGTGTAACTTCTGAAATTTCTAGGAGATACAATCTCACAGCAAGTTCCCTGATCCTCTGGGTCTTGCAATCTTGTCACTTCTCCCTGCTTCCACAATGTTCCCTGAGCCTTAGATGTGAGAATAATTTTTTAGATGTATGCATAGGGACTGGGATCCACAACTCAGTAGTTTGATTGGTTGTATTTGTTTTAAATCATCTCCAACTGTTGCCACGAGAAATTTTCTTGTCATATATTTTTAAGTGAAGTGTTCAAAACAATGAGCTAAGGCATTCGAGAGATTGGGTACATCTCTCAAGAAAATTAATACTAACGTTCCGGAATCATAATACTCACATGCCTCGCAGCTGTTCTTAGTCTTTCAAACAACTCCTTCTGTAACTGCTACCTTGCTTCTCCTTTGCAAATTTAACAGTCATATGTCAGGCTTTACTCAAATATCTCTTTTCCCTTCTTCCATCATTCAAATTTTATTGAACAACATCAGAGTGAAGATGAAGGAAAGTATCTGTTTGAAGAAACATGGCATCCTTCCTCTATCCCACCTCTGCACATGCTCCTCTCAAGCCCTTTAAACCAGAGTGCAGGAACAGCTAAGCTATATGAATTCTTGAAAGGTGGTGGAAGTGAAAGTATAACAAGTTAAAATTCTCACTGTATTAGGAGGGGGGGAGCAGGAAGAAGGATGAGAGGGGCATCTGTGATTGGTATGTTAAATTAATAAGAAATTTCTTAATTTAAAAAAAAGAGTGTAGGAGGTGGACAGGCTGACTTACATGTTAATTCAACTAAGCCTGAGTGGTCTCAAGTTGAGAAACTAAATCCCCATTGGTGGAGGATATCTGGTCTCGGAGTCTCTTAACACCTGTATCCCTTATTGCTGTTCATTCCACCTGTGCCTTCTCTTTATCCTCCTCTTCTTCCTCCTCTTATCTCCCCTCCTCCTCTTCCTCCTCACTCTCCTCTGATTCTCCCTCCTCCTCTCTTTCCTTCCCCCATCACTTCTGCTCCTATTTATCATATTCCTCATCTTTTAGCTCCCTTTCTTTTTCAGTCACACTTCTCTTCTTCCTCTTCCTCCTCTTCTTTTTTCCTTCACCTTCCTTTCTACTATACAGCTAATAAAACTAAGAATTCAGAAAAAAGTTGTTTTATTTTTTTAAAATCTAGTGCTAATCTTTACTCACACCAAAACCCTATCTTTGAGGACAGTTTTCACAAAGAGACTTTTAGAGGCAATTTTCTGGGCAAGAGATGCATTTCAATAACTGCTGTGAAGTCCAAGATATGGGGTCTTAAAGATGGAATTGTTGGGGGAAAAGTCCATGCCAAATTGCTGTTATCCTGACCTCATAAACATCATGCAGGTGCCTGTCTCTTTGGTCCTCTCAAATTGCCACAGAAAGAGGCAATGACAATTTGGTTTCACCCAGTCCCCTGAATTGTGAGTCACTTTGCTAGACTCTTGTCATTTTCTGGCAGATTACACAAAGTTGTGATGAATTTGCAAACAAAGGCAAAATGCAAACAATGGTCTAAGTGGCTTTGAGATTGCCTCATTAAACTTTGCCTGCCGGAAGCTTTCAGCTTACAGTAATAAACACATCTGAACTTGGCAATGTTGTCGCTGCCTGCAACTCCATTCATGTTGCTTTACAGATATAAAGCTGTCACATCTGCAAATAAGAAAAGGCATAAAATAATTAGGGAAGATAGAAGGAAGAACAGAGAATTGTTCTAACAAAAAATATTGTTTATTCCCAGGAAAGTTGGCTTGGCTTCCAGTTCTATTGCTGTGGATCAGCCTGGCCACTCACGAACAGCCTCCCAGAATCTCTCAGGCTCAGTTTACTTCTATGTAACTGGAATGTACTTCCATCTTTTTTATTTGAGGATTCCACGGAACTCTGAGATTACCAACATACAATCAAGAAAGGTTTATAGTGTCTAAGTTACAGTCCATCATCTCTGGGCCCCATCACCTCTGGGTTTGTCATGGGGCAAAGTGTTATGTTGTGGAGTATATAGTGAAACAAACAGCTCTCTTTACAGAAGCTGGGAAGTAAACACAAAGAAGATACCAGGGTCCTTTGGTTTTCTTCAAAAATAAATGCACAGTGACTCTAAGACTTTCTATAGCACCATCATCCTCATGGTCCTTGACCTTCAAGTAGTACCAAGTTTAAGACCAAGTTCTTAACACATAAGCTTTTGGGAGTAAATTCAGATCCAAATTAAAGCTCTCTCCAGGGATAGGACTTGCCCTAGTTATGATTACTATTATTGTGATGAAACACCATTGCTGTGGGATGTCTTTCTGTATGCTGGGAATATTGCTCTGATTGATTGATAAATAAAGCTGTTTGGCCATTGGTGAGCCAGAGTAAGATTAGACAGTACATTCAAACTGAAGAGAGAGAAGAAGAAAGGAGAGTGAAGGAGATGAGGGAGATGCCAGTCACCACCTAAGGAGCAACAAGATACCAGCAGACCAGTAACGCCATGACCACTATGACCACATATAATTTAATAGGAATGGATTAATTTAAGTTGTAAGAGCTAGCTAGAGAGAAGCCTGAGCCAATAGGCCATAGAATTGGTAATTATATATAATATAATATAATATAATATAATATAATATAATATAATATAATATAATATAATATAATATAATAAATATAATATAATAAATATAATATAATATAATGTAATGTAATAATAATAATAATATAATATAATATAAGCTTCTGTGTAATTATTTTATAAATGACTGTGGTCCTGGGTGGGACACAGGAAAACTTCTGACTACACACCACCATCAAAGCAATTTGAGGTAGAAGAGGTTTATTTCACTTACATTTCCAGGTGATAGTCCTTAACTGAGGAAATTCAGGTTAAGAACTCAAAAAAGGCATGAAGCTGAAGGCAGGAGATGGTGCAGAAATCATGGGGTGATGCTGCTTACTGATTTGGATTTGCTCCCCATGTCTTGCTCAGCCTGCTTTCTTATAGAACCCAGGGCCACCAGCCAAGATGGCACTACCCACAGTGGGTTGGGACC
Source organism: Peromyscus eremicus (assembly GCF_949786415.1). Lineage (NCBI taxonomy): Eukaryota > Metazoa > Chordata > Mammalia > Rodentia > Cricetidae > Peromyscus > Peromyscus eremicus. The sequence goes on from NC_081426.1 coordinate 35,390,428, forward strand.
TCCCTCATCAATAACTAATTAAGAAAATACTTTACAGTCAAATCTTATGGAAGCATTTTCTCAATTGAGGTTCTCTCCTTTAAGATAACTCTAGATTGTGTGAAGTTGGCATAAAAACTACCCAGCACAGCACCTTTTCAGAAGAGACCAAGCCACCATAGTTACTGAAGGTGGCTTAGGCTTCTGAGTCAAAGAGAGTCATAAGGGAAAAGAATCTCTGACAGTATTTTCTTTCTTTGCTTTCATTGAAATATGCTCATTCTGAAGGCTACTCCTGTCTCTTGGGATGATTATCTCTCTAAAAAAATGTAATAAAGTACATTTTTCCTATTGCAACACTTCCTATACAGACTCTTAAAGTTATAGTCCAGCCTTCCAAGGCTCGCCCTTGCAACAAAACAAAAACAGTAAGAGACCTTTCCTTCTAGACCTCTAGCTCTCTGCTTAGTGGAGAGGTGCCCACCTTACTTCATATTCTTGTATAACAGATAGAGATTAAGTGTCTTTCCAAGATCAGGATAACACTATCCCTGTGTAACAAGAGGTAGAAAGTATTTTTTTCTCATGACAAATGACTTCTTGGCCAAGGACAAGGTCGTCTTTTAAAAAATTAAATCCAAGGATTGAAGGCAGAGATTGGCTAGCAACCAAGGTGATTCATAAAAGTTTATTCACTGGCTGATATCCCCAAAGTCAGTTCCATATAATATAACTACAACAAATGGCATATAAGCATTGAACTTGTTCCAAACTGACTCCTATCACCTTCATCCCCAGAATGAGGTTTTCTATATCTGGTAGACCAAATAGTTCTATTTTTTTTGTTTTGGTTAGACAGAAACTATCTGGATAATAAAGAAATTATAATAGGAGATTTCTATGTCCAGGTCAATGAAGCTAAGTTAATTCTCATGCCATTGTTGTGGTTGGGAATGCTATTTGTTCTAATTTTGAAAATGTACCTTCTTATCTCCATCCACATTTCTAATCCAATGTCTCTCAGGGTCTAAATTATCCTTGTCTCATGAATGGCCAAACACTTCAATCCTGAGACATACTCTAGATTCCATACCATCAAGTTACTGAGCCCCATCAGAGGCAAATACCTGATCTTACACAGTTGGGGATTGACTCCACTACTTCTGTCATAGATGAATGACTGTCCTTGACTGTAATAGGCTGTAAAGTACCTCTAATACTTACATTTCCATCACCAACCCAACCTCTCATTCTCATAAAATGAGTATTCTTTTCAAGTATAACAGAGGATTGGGGCTATAGCTCAATTGTAGAGCAATGCCTTCACATGTACAAGGCCTTAAATTCAATCCCCAATATCACCATTAAAAAAAGGTAAAAGAAAAACATCAAATTATAAGCCCAGCATCTTAGCTTATGATTCTATAGAAATGTTCCTGGAGAGATTCTGGTATTTAATATGAAATGGGAGCTAGGAAATGTGGTTTTCCTATCAGAAAATGAAGTGGCAGCAGCGGCAACAATGGGACAGATCAATTCTGGTGGCAAGAGAGAAGACCAAGCTAGAAAAAAGGCAAGATCAAACTTTTTATTCCAATTTTTATTTAGGTTACTACATAAAAGTCCCACCCACAATCAGGGTGGGCCTTTCCACTACAATCAAGGCAATCAGGGCAATTCTTTAAGCAAATTTCCCTACTCAGGTGATTATAACTTGTGTCAAATTGACATTAAACTAACCATACACAAAGAACTATAGGCAACCGAGGAAAGCTGGGAACAGAAGAGGTAATCTTTCCCTGGGAAGAACATCAATTGATTGTTCAGTGTCAAAGAGTCAGCCTTGAAACACATACAAATTATACAAACTGAAAAGGCTATATTTAAGAATACATGTCTATATAACTATACAAATATTACAAATGCATGCAATAACATCTAGGGAAAAAGAGGCCATGAATTTAAAGGAGAGTAGGGGAGGGGTATAAGGGAGGATTTGAAAAAAGGAATGGGAAATGAAAAGTGTTGTAATTTTATAATCTCAAATGTTAAAAAAAACCTAATCATATTAATGAATTGCCACAATCTGTGAACCACTATACCAGTATGTTAGCCATCAGTGATCTTCTCATATATTAAAACAAATCCTGCATGCTGATCTGAATTGCTACCATATGATCTTAGTCTTTCAGAGTGAGCCTACTCTGCCAAAGTGGAGAGAGCAGGTCTCACTGAAAACTTGAGCTTTGTCCTGACATGACTGAAAAGAAAACTTGACCTTTATAAAGAACAGAATTCTATGAACTTTAAGTCCCTGGGAAAAGAAATTGAAGATGTCAGAAAATGGAAAGATCTCCCATGCTCATGGATAGGCAGGAGTAACATAGTAAAAATGGCAATCTTACCAAAAGCAATTTACAGATTCAATGCAATCCCCATCAAAATACCAACACAATTCTTCACAGACCTGGAAAGAGTAATACTCAACTTCATATGGAAAAACAAAAAACCCAGGATAGCCAAAAGAATCCTGTACAATAAAACAACATCTGGAGGCATCACAATCCCTGACCTCAAGCTCTACTATAGAACTACAGTAATGAAAACAGCTTGGTACTGGCATAAAAACTGACATGTGGACCAATGGAATCGAATTGAAGACCCTGACATTAATCCACACACCTATGAACATATAATTTTTGACAAAGAAGCCAAAAGTGTACAATGGAAAAAAGAAAGCATCTTCAACAAATGGTGCTGGCACACCTGGATGTCAACGTGTAGAAGGCTGCAAATAGATCCATATCTGTCACCGTGCACAAAACTTGAGTCCAAGTGGATCAAAGACCTCAACATAAATCCAGTTACTCTGAACCTGATAGAAGAGAAAGTAGGAAGTAGTCTTGAACTCATCAGCATAGGAGATCACTTCCTAAATATAACACCAGTAGCACAGACACTGAGAGAAACAATCAATTAATGGGACCTCTTGAAACTGAGAAGCCTTTGTAGAGCAAAGGACACGGTCAACAAGGCAAAGCAACAGCCTACAAAATGGGAAAAGGACTTCACCAACCCCACATCTGACAGAGGGCTGATATCCAGAATATATAAAGAACTCAAGATATTAGACATCAAAATGCCCAACCGTCCAATTAAGAAATGGGCTATAGAACTAAACAGAAAATTCTCAACAGAGGAAGCTCAAATGGCTGAAAGACATTTAAGGAATTGCTCAGTATCCCTAATCATCAGGGAAATGCAATTCAAAACGACTCTGAGATACCACCTTACACCTGTCAGAATGGCTAAGATCAAAAACACTTAAGACACCTTATGCTTGAGAGGATGTGGAGCAAGGGGAACTCTCCTCCACTGCTGGTGGGAATGCAAGCTTGTACAGCCACTTAGGAAACCAATATGGCACTTTCTTAGAAAACTGGAAATCAATTTCCCCCAAGACCCAGCTATACCACTCTTGGGCATATACCCAAGGAATGCTCAATCATACCACAAGGGCACTTGCTCAGCTATGTTCATATCAGCATTGTTTGTAATAGCCAGAACCTGAAAACAACCTAGATGCCCTTCAACTGAAGAATGGATAAATAAAGTGTGGTATATATACACAATGGAATACTATTCAGCAGAGAAAAACAATGACATCATGAAGTTTGCAGGAAAATGGATGGATCTAGAAAAAATCATCCTGAGTGAGGTAACCCAGACTCAGAAAGACAAACATGGTATGTACTCACTCATAGGAGGATACTAGATGTAAAACAAAGATGACTTGACTGCTACTCACAACTCCAGGGAGGCTACCTAGAAAACAAAACCCTGAGAAAGACACAGGGATTGCCAAATGATAGAGAAATGGATGAGATCTACATGAACAACCTGGATGTGAGTGGGAGTAATGAAGAGTAATGAAGGGTAAGGTTCGAGGGAAAGAGAGCTTAGGGGAGCAGGAGATCCCAGCTGAATCAAGAACAGAGAGGGAGAACAAAGAATAAGAGACCATGATAAATGAAGACCCCATGGGAACTGGAAGAAGCAAAGTGCTAGAGAGGTCCCCAGAAATCCACAAAGATACCTCCAAAATAGACTACTGGCAATGGTCGAGAGAAAACCTGAACTGATCTACTCTGGTGATTGGATGGCCAAACACCCTAAGTGTCATGCTAGAACTCTCACCCAATGACTGATGGAAGCAGATGCAGAGATCCACAGCCACACCACAGGTGGAGCTCCGGGAGTCCAATCCAAGAGAAAGGAGGGATTGTATGAGTGAGAATTGTTGAGACCATGATTGGAAAAAGCACAGGGACAAATAGCCAAACTAGTGGAAACACATGAACTATGAACCAATAGCTAAGGAGCCCCCAACTGGATCAGGCCCTCTGGATAAGTGAGACAGTTAATTAACTTAAATGTTTTGGGAGGCCTCCAGGCAATGGGACCAGGACCTGTCCTTAGTGCATGAGCTGGCTGTTTGGAACCTGGGGCCTATGAAGAATACTTCTTGGCTGTTCCAAAACATCTTGGGTATAAATCCTAAGAAACTGACCCAGGAGAACACTACAGTCAATGTCTTTGGACAAATAAGAATTAAGTTCACTGAAGCAGAAGAGGAAGCCATAGTTCATCAGCAATGGCAAAGCTCTGGCGGCTGTATGAGATCTAAGAAGAAATAAAGCCAAATATAGGTTTCGGAAATCCATGTTAGATATGTTCAATTTGTACAGCCCCCTATGGTGTATGTTTAAGGCCACTCTCATTTTAAAGGTTTAAATTGGAATATACTGAAGATCATTTTATTACCATTTCTTCAATGATGGTTTTATATATTGCTGAAATGAACCATTTTGAGAAAACATACAATCAACTATTTCTAAGTAGAAAATTGAGTTCCTTCTTAAAACTCTGTATTTACTCAATATTCTGCCTTTCGACAGGTTTAGCTCAAATATTTAAAGTCTTAAAAGGACAAGCAACTACTGAGAGCATTGCACTTATTTAAATCTATTTAAAAATTAAGGAGAAATGAGGATTTTCTCAGAAAACAGCAATGAGCGCTTCTCTCCAGTAGCCATGTCTTACAAGAAACGATAAAGGGAGCTCTTCAAGATGCAGTGAAGAAGACAGACAATGAGGGTAAGTTTACACTCAGTTTTGCTATACTGATACAGTGTTATGGTGGCTCATAATTCACCTTTAACTGTAAGCATGAGAGTTGAAATTTGAATGTGGTCTAAATAATTATATAATTATATAAAATTTTCTTTAATCTTTTATGAATGATTGCTCATCATCATAGTTAAAGAGTGTACATTGTGGCATGAGTAAAGCAAAATGTAGGAAGAGAAAACTTCAAGTGCAAGGATTTTATATGTGAATGACATTATTCTCAAATAATTATGGACAGAACTACATAGGTTTCAATGTGACCATAATGAAATAAAAGCACAACAGATATGCTAATACATGGAAGTCAAACATCAATCACAGTAAACAAGTGAGAGCATTTCAGTCACACAAAGACAGAAAGTCATAGTAGTTTGTACACAACAAGCAAAATGCCAGCACTGCATTGCCGCTTATCAATGATTTCTTTAAAATGAGATAGATTAAAGTTTCATAGAATGGCTCAAAGAGTATAAAACACAAAGCTATTTTGGTCTATGAGGTACATCCACATTGAAGGTTACATGTAGGTTAAAAGTAAAGGGAAGGAGAAAATGACCCATGTCAAAGATACCTTCACAATAGACTAATGGCAATGGTTGAGAGAAAGCCCGAACTGACCTACTCTGGTGATAAGATGGCCAAACACCCTAACTGTCGTGCTAGAAATCTCATCCAATGACTGAGGGAAGCAGATGCAAAGATCCACGGCCAGTCGGCAGGTGGAGCTCTGGGAGTTCAATTGGCGAGAAAGAGGAAGGACTGTATGAACGAGAATTGCTGAGAACAAAATTGAAAAAAGCACAGGGACAAATAGCCAAACAAATGGAAACACATGAACTATGAACCAATAGTTGAGGAGCCCCCAACTGGATCAGGCCCTCTGGATAATTGAGACAGTTGATTAGTTTGAACTGTTTGGGAGGCCCCCAGGCAGTGGGACCAGGACCTGTCCTTAGTGCATGACCTGGCTGTTTGGAACCTGAGGCTTATGCAGGGACACTTGGCTCAGCCTGGGAGGAGGGGACTGGACCTGCCTGGACTGAATCTACCAGGTTGAACTGAATCCCCAGGGGAGTCTTTGCCCTGGAGGAGATGAGAATGGGGGGTGGGCTGGGAGGAAGGTGGCTGCAGGGAGGTGGGAGGGGCGAGAGGGGAGATGACAGGGGAATCTGTGGCTGATATGTAAAATTAAATTAAATTATAAAATAAAAAAATAATAAAAGAACAGAATTCTACAGGTGGGCAACTGCTCTTGTAACCACTCTGTGAAATGTAGCTTTTGTATCATAGGTTGGCTTTACAATGATCTGAATTATGGTAATATCTTTCCTATACAGTCATATCCAGAAGCATGGACATCAGAAAAAATGGAAGTACCCTTCATCCCATTCTGACCTTCTTGAACATCCTCTACAGTATGTGTCTATTGGAAAAAACATTTGGTTTCAAAATCAAGCAGGACTATGTATTAGCCTGGCAGCTATCTTAAGAGAAATGGCCATAAAATCACACTGACAGACTAAAGTTATATTTACTTGGAAAGCTATGGCTAAAACCTGCAGCACCCTGAGATAATGCTTTGGTTCCTATTCCTTGTTCCTGGTAACATTCCCACGTGTCTTTGTCACCAAGAGCTCAGTTAGCTGGAAAGAAAACCAATACAAGGGTTTCTTTGTGAAGAACCAAGGGAAGTCAGAAACAGAACTCTAGTGAAGAAATCACAGCCTTGGATTCCTGTGAAAAGGAATTTGAAGAAAAAAAAAACCCAGGTTGCATACTTCCTTCCAGTTAACATTTTTGCAGATCGCGTTTCTTATACTCTATTCTTTATATTGATTATCTGAAACACTGAAACTGTTGTCCTAGTTAGCTTTAGCTGTCAACTTGACATAGCCCAGTGTTATTTGAGGGAATCTCAATTGGAGGATTTCCCAGATCACATACACTGGTAGCCATGTCTGTGAAGAACTGTCTTGATGAATTATAGATGTAAGAAGGACCATTCCTCTCTGGGCAGTGTCATTTTTGAGCATGTAGTCCTGGACTATATAAGAAGGCTAGCTGACTGTGATCCTTGGGGAAGGAAAATGAGCAAACTGGTAAGCAGTATATCTCCATGTTTCTGCTTCATTTCCGGCTTTGATTTCCCTCAAAGATGGCCCATGATCTGTAAGTGTAAGTCAAATAAAATCTTCCTCTCCAAGTTGTTTTTTTGGCTATGATGTTTATCACCGTAACCAAATGAAACAATCACATGATATCAATTTAATCACCAATCATTCACCAAATACCTTCATTATATATTAATGGAAGAAGTAGTATTTGCCATCTAAAAGAAAATGAAAGAAAAATACTTTAGGTTGGTATTTTTTCCTAATACTATACTTTACCCTATTTTATTTATATTTTAGGATATTGGGAGAAATGAGTTATATAATAAGGCATACAGTGCAAACACTCACAAAAGTTCATTTAAGCCTGACTTTGGAAAAAATAACAATCCTTTTCCATGGGTATTAATTTTATGTGTTTGTTTATAAAAAGATTTGAGTTGTACTGCTAAGTGTTTGTACATTACCACTAAAAGAATGAGAATCTGGCTTAATGACCTTTGTAACTTGAATAAACACACAAAGTTTAGCAATGGATAAAATACTTCAAAAAAATAACTGGTAGAGAAATCCATGACTAAATGTATGCTCAAAATAATGGAGACAATCATATTGGAAAATAGACATGTCAAATGTTTAAAGAAAATTCAAACTCAGGAACAAAACAAATAAGACGAAACAAAGTAAAAGTAGTGAAGGCATCCCCTAGAAACGAAAGCTTTGAGTTAAAACACATTTACTGTCCTAGTTATAAGCTCCTTTTCCTGGACTTTCCTGTGCTTTCCTTAATCTCCATCAGAGTAAATCAGTTTCCTTGTTTGAAAAGTGTGAAAGGGAGGGGTTGGTTAAGAATTGTAATCTGAAATGATATGCCAACTCATTTAACGCAATGCATAACGTACAAAATATTTGAAATACATAGAATATTGTTAATCTTATTTATTAAACACTGATTCCCAGACAGGAATTCTCATGGGTCTTTGACACATGATTTTTATTATTGTGATATGTTTGTTTTTGGAGGTAGCATCTTGCTTTGTTGCCCACACTAGCCTTTAACTCACTCTGTAGACAAGCTGGCCTTCTGATTTTTATCAGCACCATGGATGGGTGTAGGAAAGGTCTGAATAAACCAAAGGTGACAGAACTACAAGTGTATGTCATGGTGCCAGGCCCCTAAGTTCCCTTTATAGGATAAACACACACCTACCGTGCTTTAAACTATATTTGACCAACTACTTTCCCTGGGTCACTAAGGCTTTTCCTATTTTGTACCAAGATCCCATGTCTCTGAAAAATCAATCTGTCAAGGGCAATTCAGGATGATTCTTATCCTGCTTGGAGTCTACATCATTCAACAAAATTTCTATAAGCCAATGTTTTGAGACAGGAAGACTGCTTCAGTGTTTCACCCTGCATCTGATGGCAATCATGCCAGTAGTCTCTTTTCATTACACTGTGAAAAACAGAAATGAGATCCTTGTAGAAGTAGGATAACCTGGATCCTGTGATGATCTTGAGAGTTATATATAGACAGGTTGAACACTTTCGGTAGCAATATGTTTGAAATAAGAGAGAAGAAGGAAGCATGTCTATGCCTACAGCCAAGAAACCAAATGTATTTTTAGGTTATGTGATACGGAATGTGTTCTTCCATTTTGATCTACAAAAACTACCATCTCTTTCACTTCATACTATCTTACAGTGGCTGCTCAGTTCACAGCAACTCACCCTTTCTGGTAGTAGCTCTGTAGTGATGAGGATGTTGACTACAAGGTCATCTCCGAACCATGGCAGCAGCTGATAGATCAAGTAGCAAGCATCTTTCAACTCAAATACATGACCAAGGGACTAAAAAAAAGTAGAAACTGAAAGAAAGGAATGTTGAATTACCTGAATGGGAGCCTCCTAGGTAGATGATATGGGCACTGCAGCTGTTTCACACACTGTAAGCCCCTGGAATTCTTTTTATTCCATATTACTACTACTCTATTTTATTTAAAAAGACACTTGAACATACATCCACGTGTTTTCCTTTTTTCCTAAACAGAGTTAGATTTTTTTCCCTTAAATCTCAGTGACATAACGTAGAGATATTGGGAAGAAAACAGACTTCTAATCCAATGCCCTGCACATAAAAATCCTTTGTCCTTACCATGATTTCATCAGTGCTGTCAGGGTCCTGGTCACAGGCAGGAGTTTAATCAACAGTGAAAGGACAGATAAATATATAAATAAAAATGAAATATGTATAAGGTAAGTGTAGTTCATTTCATTTGCATGCTTATCTTCACTTGGGAGAGGAAATATATAAGTTTTAGTTTGTAGGAAAACGAATCATTGCCATAAAACCTCTGGGAAGTAATTACTTGGAGAGTTATCAGAAGACCCTGAGGTGAGATGTTCCCACAGGATTTGCTCATGATTGCTAGTATAGGAGGTAAATGAGAATCAAGCTCTATCTTGCAAAGCTCTAACACTAAAATATGGGTGGAGGATGCTGAATAAACTGAATCACAGCACTGAGAGACCTGGATGTTCTCAAAGCTCCATTTCACAGTTATTTGGCCTTCAAAATAACCAATAAAGTATGTATGTCTTAGGACATCATTTTAAAAGGCTTTTTGACTTGTCATATTCTGAAGCGAACTCAAGGAAAATTTGTATTTTCCTTTCTCAATTTGAAACCAACTGTGACAGAGTTATACCTAAGTTCAAGGGAAATGAAAATATTTCCTTTGCTTCTGTTAAAAGCTGTGTAGGTGGATGTGGCTAATTGTAAAGCAACAGTGGGTTTTCTGCAAACCTTCCTTGCATTAAGCAGCCTGTGCAGATAATCATATGAAGGGCTTGTACTGGAGTAGTGTCTTTATGACCTGACTCCCTGCAGAGCTTCTGGCACACCAAGCTCATAGTCTGTATTGATGGGCACATGGCAAAGGAGGGAAAAAGACAGAGAGTGACAAAACCCTCCCCACTCCCCCTGTAGGGGACTATACTATTGACAAGGAATGAAAGATAGTATGAGACAGTAAGCTCTCACTACTAAGTTTTTCTCCACAAGGAAACAAGAAGCATGGAGGAGGAAGTTTCTTACTAAGATACTGTCATTGTTTTGGGGATATTTTGAAGTGGAAAAATATATGATAGAGAGAAGGTGTGAGGGCTTTGAAATAAAATAAATTTAGAATAGAATCATGACTATTCACACTTAACTTTTTGCTAAGATTTCCTGTTGTCCCTGATTACATCTTCTATATGTATAAGCCATTTTCTCTACTACTCCCTTGGAGATTTTAAGAACTTAGCATGGGATGATATACTCCACAGGTCAAGCGTCATTTCAGGCAGTGTTAAAAAAAAGCATTGTAAATTACAAATAATGAATTAGTAATTTCAAGAAGGTGGTGACAGAGGAGGAACAAATAAAGCAACTGTCTCCTGATCAAAGTTATTGAAATTATTCCTCATATTTAACAAGACTTTGTTTTATGCTTTACAATATGATTCAAAATGCATATTCCTTGTCTTATTTTCTAGTGGTAATGACCTCAGGGTGTAGTAGCTGCTTATAAGTATCCCTTTATGCAGAAAGGAAAACTGGGGGATGGGAATCCAGTGCTTGCCAAGGTATTCAAACTTGAAAAGTCTGGGTCCAGATAATTCATCCTTTGACATAGTATATAGCTTCCTCACACACAATGATTAAAGATAAGGGAGTATATGACTGGGAAGAATAATCTTCGGGAAGCAATGGGTCATTAATTTTGGCTCTAGAACAGAGATAGTTCATCTGATGTGTGGACTAATGACCACTAAGATATCTAGTAACCATTCTTGGTTTTGTGGGACAGTGTTAAAGATAGAAGCCTTTGAGATGGTAGACTCAATAAAGAGCTGCTGTCAAGAGTGAGAGTGAGAATTATCCAAGATGGAAAGAGAAGAGACAGCTTGAACAAGGACATCATTCTTTCTCTTCTCTATCAAGGCTGTCTTAGTTAGGGTTTCTGTTGCTGTGAAGTGACACCATGACCACAGCAACTCTTATAATGGAAAAACATTTAATTGGGATGGCTTGCATTTTCATACATTTAATCTATTATCATCATTGCGTGACATGGAGGTATACAGGCAGATATGGTGCTGGAGAAGGAGCTGAGAGTCCTACCTACATCTTGACCCCCAGGCAACAAGAAGTGATCTGAGTGTCATACTGAACAAAGTTTGAGCAAAGGAGACCTCAAAGCCCACCGCCACAGTAACATACTTCCTCCAAAAAGGTCACATTGGCTCCAACAAAGTCATACCTCTTAACGATGCCATTCCCTATGAGCTTATGGGAGCCAATTACATTCACACTATCACATCCCACTCCCTGGCCCCCATAAGTTTATAACAATATCATTATGCAAAGTGCATTTAATACAACTTCAAAAGTTCCCAAAGTCTATCATAGTCTCAACAATGTTTTGAAGTCCAAAGTTCAAAGTCTTTTCTGAGATTCATGCAATTTTTTAACTGTAATCCCCTATAAATTCAAAATAAAAAAATCAGATCACCTACTTTCAACATTTAATGGCACAGGCTATACAGTACCATTCCAAAACATAGGGAAAGGATCATAGTTGGGAAACATTGGACAAAAGCAAGACTGAAAACTAGCTGGATAAACTCTAAAACTCTGCATCTCCATGTAATGTCAAATCACTCTTCAGATCTCCAACTCCTTTAAGCTTTGCCTCCTGAAGCATACTCCTTTCCCTTGGGCTGGTCCCACTCCCTGTTAGCAGATTTCCTGGGCTCTGGCATCTCCAACACCTTGGGCTCTCCAAAAAAATCCCAGGCTTCAACTTCTTAGCTTCGTGCAATGGCTGCTCTAGGCCCCCATTCAGGGACACTCCTAACAAATGTCTAGCCTCAGTGGCTTTCCTTAGTCTAGGAGGGAGATTCTGAAACTCCTTTCTTCTATTCTTAATCTCTAAAGCCAGAGCAATGTGGCTATAGCTGTCAAGTCCTGCTGCTTGCTGGGGATGGAACACATCCCCCTGTGGTATTGTATTCCCCAAAATATTGTGCATGCTAATAAACTTATCTGGGGTCAGAGACAGAGCATCCACAATATTAAACATAAAGGATAGGCAGTGGTAGCACACACCTTTAATCCTAGCATTCCAGAGGCAGAAATCCATGTGTTCAAGGATACAGACAGGTATGGTGACTCATCATGCCTTTAATCCCAGAAAGCGAGCCTTTAATCCCAGGGAATGGCAGTAGAAAGCAGAAAGGTATATAAGGTGTGAGGACCAGAAACTAGAAGCTTTTGACTGGTTAGGCATTTGGCTGGTTAAGCTTTCAGGCTTCTAGCAGCACAGTTCAGCTGAGAGCCATTCGGATATGAGGACACAGAGGCTTCCAGTCTGAGGAAACAAGACCAGCTGAGAAGTTGGCCAGGTGAGGTTAGCTGTGGCTTATTCTGTCTCTCTGATCTTCCAGTGTTCACCCCAATACCTGGCTCAGGTTTGATTTTATTAATAAGAATTTTTAAGATTCCTGCAACATCCCCCTCATTCAACTGTACCTTCACCAGCTTTCTGTTTTCCATGGCTTTCTTCATTGCCTAAGATTGGCTGTGCTGGAACTTGCTAGGTATACCAGGCTGACCTCAAACTCAGATATCCATTCGTTTCTACATTCCAAGTGCTGTGATTAAAGGGATGCACCACCACAACCAGCTCTAAGCTCTTCTTTAATTTCTTTTCACAAGTTGAAAATTAAGCTGAGTGGGATCTTGCCCTGAAGTCACCACTCGTTTAGTCCAGTTTTTAATCTATTTATGTCTTTGAACACAGCACTTAGCTCCATTCCATTCCTGGTACTCCTTTCCTCCCCAAATTGTATGTTTTGTATTTTTCCTTTCTCAGCTTGCTCTTTTTCATTATAAATCTTCATTAGAATTGACACTAATAACCAAAGGACAGAGTCTATACTAGGCTGTTTTGAGATTTCCTCTGTCAATGTAATTAATCCAAATCTCTTCACTTTAACATAAGGCAGACTCCAGAAAAGGTTAAAAAGTAGCCACATTCTTCACCAAAATATTACAAGAACAATCTCTACGCAACATACTAAAATTCTTCTCCTCTGGAGTCTCTTGAGCCAGGCCCCTACAGTTCAAATTCCCTGTGCTCCTACTACTATGTTTTATTAAGCAGTGTTTAAAGCATTCCACTGATTTCCTAATGCAAAGGACCAAAGTCTAAATTCATCCAAACAAAAACATCGTCAGCATATATCATACACAGCAATATCCCAGTCCCTGGTACCAACTTCTGTCTTAGTTAAGGTTTCTATTGCTGTGAAGTGAATGACTACAGAAACTATTAGAAAGAAAAACATTTAATTGGGTGACTTACATTTTCAGAGGTTTAGTCTATTGTCATCATTGTGTAACATGGTGGTATGCAGGCAGATATGGTTCTGGAGAAGGAGCTGAGAGTCTTATATCTTGACCCACAGGAAACAGGAAGTAGTAGGAGTGTCACATTGAGCAAAGCTTGAGCAAAGGAGACCTCAAAGCCCTCCCTCATGCTGACACACTTTCTTCAACAAAACTACACCTACTCCAACAAAACCACACATTCCCTATGAGCTTATGAGGGCCAATTACATTCAGACTACCACACAGGCCATCCATTCTGGCCTTCAGCAATTAGATATCAAGGTTCTCAAGCAATTACCTGCAGCTAAGTCTCAATGCTGCTTGTCCTGGTCCAACATACAGATAACATGCCATGGAACTTTTGATAATAGATTATTCCATCTGCCAAACCCCATAATGTATTTCATATATGTTTCCCTACTCTAGAAAATCTTAATATAGGGACTAAGTGATTTTTTTTGTTCATGTTCTTGCCAAAGATTGATTTTTATTTCCATGTGAAAGTTTCCTTTTCTTGATAACCTTGCAAGGCTACACATTTGCAATGATATGTTGAACTCTGCTCATTGGAAGGACTCAACAAATAGCTTGAAGATTAAAAGTTTAGATGGGTAGAAAAAGACTGACTCATAGCAGAAATGTTTAAAGATGGTAAATTTCAAAGGCACTTCAAATCTTGGCCAAGTGACAAGAATAAGAAAGGCTGATTGTAATCTGCGTATATTTAAAAGCCTGGAAAAGAAGACAGGGTGGAGGACATAAAGCTCCTTCTTTTTTCCCTCTTTACATTTTTATTTTTAGTTGCATTTAGAAAGCTGGGATAAATCCATGATGAGACCACAGTGGGGCTAGAATGGGAAAATACCTTCAGATATTTAAGGCCAGACCCAGAGCTAAGATTTGGCAAGACTCCCACTGAGAAAAAGAATAATGATTAAAAGGCTGGGAAAATATCCCTTGGTTTTCTCTTAAGGATTTTGTCATGTTCAAGCTGGATAAAGAAGGCTAAGCCCTGAGTCAATAGCAGGCTTATGTAAATAGTACATTGTTCACAGTGGTGAAAAATAGAATATCTAAGACACCTTTAAAGTTTTTTTCTGTTTCTACTGAGGAAGCAGTCAATAAGTGACAACAAGTGAGATTGAGTACAAATATCTAGTGTGAGTAAACTAGTATGAATTTATTACTTCAGGAATTAAGGAGATCCAGAGACAAATGCTTCTCATGGGTGTGTCTGAGAAGACAGAAGTTGAGAACATTCAGTAAACAGATTTAAGGGTCTACAGAATGTTTGACAACATAGTCTTTGTTTGGGGATAATAATGATTTTCATGTTGAGATTTAATTTCCCCATAGAGAAGTAGAAATATATAAGAAATATCAGTATAAAACAGGTGAAACAATACTTTCAGGTCCTCGATAGTGGCTGTTGTCTCCATACAGGCTGCTTGTCACCTGCTCTGTAGAAAAATAAACACTGTAGTTGAAATTCAGATGCTAAAGCTGAGAAGTCCGTTGCTCCTGTTCATTTGTGGGTAGGATACGGCATGAATCATTGGTCTCTATGTTGTCTATCTATGCATGAGCCCTTGGTGTCCCCTTCTAGCAGAAGACAATGTCTCACTTCATTAGTGCTAAATTTGACCATGTGACTTAGTTGTCCAATGTTACTCAGTTGCCCATTGAACAACTGAGCAAAATGGTTACTCAGTTAACTTCAACTAAAAATAGTCTCTCTCTCTCTCTCTCTCTCTCTCTCTCTCTCTCTCTCTCTCTCTCTCTCCTTCATCTCCTCCCATGGGAAAGACTCATAATTATGGCATTTTCCTCTATTTTGTATCATGAAATTTTAAAAAAAATACATATTGAACATAGGCACAATAAACTTTCAACCAACATGTATTTTGAGAACAAAATTAACTTCCTGTGAAATAAATGTACACTGGGATTTTTGTGGTTCTATATTTTTAATGTCTCTAAAATTTACTTACACATAACTTCAGAGAAAATAAAGCATCTGTTGTGGAAGGCTGAGTTGTATGGAAACCTAAACACATACATTTACAACAACAAACAATTAAATAAATCTACTGGGCAGAAACTGAGACAAATATTGCATACTTTCATCCTTTAAAATACTACTCTGGACACAATTTAAAGTTAGCTTCATTTCTCGACATCACCATGAATATTAATTAATTTTGCCTTAGGAAGAATGTAAAATCTCTGTGTGAATAGAAGTCCACAACTAAGTAGCTATGAAATCTTGAACAATATTTCTAGTTTTCTAACTATCTTTTTATCAAACTATAAAACAAGACTAAAATATTTAACCACTGTCTATACAAAATGAATACACCTAGAGTCCATGATACACAACATTCCCCCAGAACTGCCCATGGTTGCTGTAGCTGCAAAGGAGTGCTTTGCCCTGACCTTCACTTCCTGTCTTCTTAGGAACTCCTTCCTCCTGCAGACTGTCACAGTCTCCGTAAGTACCCCTAGCACCTCTTGGTTACTACTTCCAGTAACCATTTCTAGTTCCGTGCTTATTTTTAAAGGAAAATTTCATTTAAAAAAAAAACATAGTAATAAGAGAATGAGCTAGTACATTCTGGGAGAGATTGAGGTTGCCACACACATTTCATTGTTTTTAGTGGGTGATTAGGTAAACATTCAAAATTCTAAAAGACAATTTAGGAGCATTTTGAACAAAATACTCGGTTTTTAAAGAATCTTATGTTAAACAATAACTATATATGAGATTTGACTGGTCTTTTAGAGTCCTTTTAGTTGAAACTTTCTTTCTAAACAATATCAATTATTTAAGCAAAATTTCTTTTTTGTATTAAGTAAGTAACAGGTTTAATCATGGAGCATTCATGCATCTGTGTCTTTACATTGTGTGGTCATTTGTTTCCACTGAACTCATCCCTGCTCTCCTCTGTATTCCTATCACATACATTCCCGTATCCATTTTTCCACTTCCTTTAAGATCACCTTCTCCCCTCTCAAAATCACCTTTATATTTTCATAACACACACACACACACACACACACACACACACACACACAGACATGCATGCACACATGATACAAACATATACACATACATATATGTATGTATATATATATATATATGCTCTAAGGTCAGCTTATAAAAGAAATCATTTATTATTTGTCTTTGAATGTGGCTTATTTCACTTAACATGATGTTTTCTAGCTCCATCTATTTTCCTGTAAATACCATGATTTCCTTTCTGTTCTATAAAATTCCATTATATATATATATATATATATATATATATATATATATACATATTCTATATCAATTCATCTGTTGTTAAACGTCTAAGTTGTTCCCATTTCTTGCCTATTGTGAATAGTGCAACAATAAACATTGATATTTAAGTATAATTTATACCATACAAGTATGTGTGTTTTAAAAAAGGCTCTGTATCCTTGGTCAAGGCAGTACACAATACCACATCACTTCTTTCATCTCCTAGGTGACCAGCCTTCTCCATGTGGCTTTATTACAGTCTAGTCATGGTGAAATTTAGTTAGAATTACTCATTTCTTATTAATAGCACTGATATCAGAGTTTTTAATACTCTCTGATACAGATATTAAAATTAAAAACAAACAAGTAGCTCTTCAATATACAATATTAAATAGAGACATATCCTGTCAAGGAATGGACTGGACACTCATTTTATTAGAATGGGCACATCTCAAAGCAGATTTTCACATGCACTGCTCATAGCTGAAGGAAGAAATCTAAGAAGAATAATCATTCAAATATCTTCCAATATTTATTGTGAATAATTGAAGATCATCAATATGAATCAATATGATTATATTAGTAGGCTAAAAATATAATTAAGTCAGACAGAAAGGAATAGGTTTTCTTTCCATAACAGATAATTCTCAAATCTCAGTGCCTGAAGGTAACTAAATTGTTTTTCTTGTTCACAAGCCTTCGGAGATCAGCAGGGAAGAGAATCTACTCTGTCTAACCAAATCAGGTCTTGGGCTTGGATCGAGGGTCACCAATATGGTTGATCACCGACCTCTGTAAGAAGACAATGTGGAAAACCACAGCTCAATTCTTATGTTCTTTTGGCCAATACTTCTATTTAATTGCCCTAAATAAGTGAGCTACCCAGGTGTGAAGTACAATGAGTGGGGAAATCAAATATGATCATATGTGAGCACATACCCAAAGCAAATTGAACATAGTGTTGGGCACAATTAAAGTCCAACACACTAACAGGGTGTCACCTAATGTCTTGAGGCTGCCAAAAAATGCTTTTTCATCTGGAATTCATAGTTTATGGCAATGTTTTATTGATAACAGGGATTCTTCTATTGACTGTTTACTACTAATTCATTTGATTATTTACATATTTCAAGATAATTCTTATTACTGATTCAAGTTCTGTAGGAGGCATTAAACTGTTTCTGTTCTCAGTTCCCCCAACCTTTTAGGTAAGCTCAAGTGTCTCTATGAAAACAAAGACATACTCAGCTCAAACTGGGAGGAAAAGTGATTTTGACAAGCATTTTGGTGGAGGTGCCAATAAAATGAATGTGTACAGAATATGTAGTTGTTGCACAGGCACCAGGAAAGGAAAATGACAGAAGTCTCTAATTCAAGAATGTTTGCGTTGTTGTGAGAAAATATCTGAGGAAATCATCTTCAGGGGTAGAAAAGTATACTTTGCTGTATAGTTTCCAAAGTTTCAGTTCATGAGTAAGGCACAAAATATTGATGAAGTAGCTGCTCATGGTAGATAGGAGAGAGAGAATATGCATTTAATTTCAACCCCTAAGGCCCCTCTCTTGAAGGTCTCACCACCTCTCCATTGTGTCACAGGCTACTGAACAAGACTTCAAAGTGCAGCCATGGAGGAACATTTAGACCCAGACCATGGCAACATTCTATGTGTTTGTGGTAGGCTGATTCTTGGGACATATTCATTAAAATTTCATGCTTTTGGTCTCAAGTAAAACTTGAAAAACATTGACAATTTGCAAAGCTGTATTTGCTGTTTTAAAGGTCAGAGCTCTGGATTTGTTGCGCACACACAGAAGGGCTGTACAGCTGGTAAACACTATTGCTGAGCTGCGATCTGAAAGGGAGCTGGAGTCTTGCAGGAGGTTTTGATGTGCACCAAGGTTCACTATGGGATGCAAAGCAAATCCTTCTAGGGAACTCAGAACTTGCCCTGAGGCCTGAAAAGAACTTTCTTCTATTTTCAGTATTTCCTGCTTTCCCTGGAATCACTCTTAGAATGCTGAGAAGCCAGACTTCACTTACAGAAGGAAGGACAAGCAGATGGCTCCAAGTGTGAGGAAGGAAATTTGATAATAAAGTGTTATTTAAGTTGTTATTTTGCATTATAAATCTTTTCTCACAGAAACAGATCTCTGATTCAAATGGTGAATTAGTATTCCAGTGTGCTGCTAAAAGTAAACATGCCTTTGATGACTAAGGACACACCCAGAGCTGAGAAAGAAGAGAGGAGTCGAAGGAGCATGACTTCCTGAGATGATCTAGTCTTAAACCAAGGAACCATCAGAGATTATCCTGAACCTTTGTTTCCCTAATCGTGCAGGGGACTTTGTAATGACCTGTGAAAGCTATAAAGACTAAATTGGATTATTTGAAGTCAACTGCTTTATATTAGTTACAATCTCCCCCCTCATACATCTTTTTCTGTACCCTCCAGAGGATAACACTTCACATTCTATTTAATATTCCCTTACGCACAGTGTGTGGCATGCTAAGTCACACATGCCCTCATGGTGTTTTATAACAGAACTCATCTCACATGCAGAATCTCATTTCATGAATTTGACCCTTGCCAGTCTGTGAATGAGGCAATTTTATCACCTGCATTTACAACCATGCAAACATGGTAAGTTCAGAATGTAGCTAACAGTTGGATTCATGAACTATCCTAAAATTTAGCTCACACACTGACACATGCTGGCTGCCTTGTATTAAAGAAGAAGTGCCTTCTGTGTCTCAGTTTGGTGGAGTGTAAAATAGGAGTAATTGTGATTCAACAACTGCATATAGTTAGAGTGAATGTTGTACAATATAAGCGCTAAATCAACAATTCAATGTATGTTGCCTCTATTCCCTGGAAGTTTGTGCTCAATAGTCTGCTATAATTTCTTATCTTTTTGATGGCATTGCTCTTTATTGCCTAACCCAACATGATTATCCCAGTAAAGAAACATTTTGGGGAAACAATATTCATGTTATACATATGATCATATCATTTATTCATGGTATAGATTGTATCAAGATAATGATTTTGTAGATCTACTATACATTTGGATATAACTAGCATGGTATGTTAATAATACCATATGCATAATTTATTTGTATTATTTGTGCATGTCACAGGGATTCAAAAAAATTTAGTTGAACTGGGCATAGGTTGCACATGCAGAAAAAATTCCTATCCCAATATTGGAATGAGCAGAGGAGATGAATGTCACAGTCTTTACATTCCTAACACTGACATACACAGAAGCACATATTTATATGTAAACAAATATTTACCTGAATGGACAGAGGCTTTCTGTGGCAAATCGGGCCAATGTTCAGAGAGTTCTCATACTAAATAGCAGGTAATCTTGGAATTTTGTCCTGATGGGGCCTTTGTAGGTCTCACTTATAGTAAATGATAACTGAAGTTCTGGTGGTTAGTAGAATAATGGCTTCCCCTAAGTGTCCAGGCTTTCATCCTGAACCTATGAATATGTTACTTTACATAAGAAAGGATCTGATTAAGAATACTGAGATGTAGATATCACCTCAGATTACCAAGATGAATCTTTTGTAATTACAGGTATCCCTATAAGTGAAAACTGGGGATCTGTGACAATAGAAGCCAGACAACAGAATGAGAGAATGTGAGCTATTGCTAGAGGGTAGAAAACTCAAGGGCCAGGTTCTCTCCCTGAGCATCCAGAAGCAATATCCTGCTCACCCCTTAATTTAACCCTAACAGACCCATTTCAGACTTCTGACACGCCCCCTCAAGCTGTGGCATGATCAATTTCTGCTTTAAGACACTTGGCATTTTTTTACACCAATAGGAAACAGTTCAGCACTGTTTTCTGCCAGCACAAATGCTGCTTGACCAGAGTCTCAAGGTAACAGTAAAAGTAGCTAGGATGTGCTTAAACAATATTCTGGTCTGTGCTGAAGTGTTTCAAACATTGCCTGGTTTTTTTGTGCTATAGAAATGCACTGCTTTTTGCTATCAATATTTAAGGAACTGTGCATACAAGTATCCCACTGTTTTCTTCCTACTCACTATCTCTGGGGATCTGGGCAGTCTGGATAATAGGCTCTACACTGCACACATGATTGACCTCTCTTTTCCCTTACCATCAAGGGCCAGACACCATGCTTATTATATTCATAAACTGTACAGCAATTTCTTCTGAACTGAAACATTTACTCCAAGAAGAAGAAGGGGGAGCCTCGTGAGACTCAGGAAGTAAACAATTCACAAGCTTCAAGAAGTTCCTAAAACTAAGAATAAATGAAAAGCCCTTCCCAAGGTTATAGAATCAGTAAGCAGCACTGGAGGAGAAGACTCTCAGAGGACCTGAGACTTAGGGAACAGATGCTATGACCTATGGAGCTTCTTGCAAATAGTACAGAGAGTTCCAGGATTACAGTACTCATGAGTCATTGCTGGTGTTTGCAATGCTCCTGTTCCTGCTCCTGCCACAAAATCCTGAGTGGCCACAGCTCTAAAAGTGTACACAGGTACTTTCTTCCTTTCTCATATGGTATATCTCTTTACTATTTCCCAAAATAGAAGAGCAAAAAGATCTCTATTTTCTACCTCCCAAACCTGTTCATGTCATCCAAAACAGTGGCCTTACATGCGTACCTTTAAATTCATGTTAAAATACCTGCAAAAGTGGACTTATCTTCAAATAGAACTACATAAAAATAATCAACAAAGAATGAACTTAAATTGGTTAGAAGTGGGCCCTAATCCAATGATTGGTGTCTTTGCAAAAATGGGAAGAGTTGGGAGTAGACTCAAGTTAAATGAATACATCTCTGTGAAAAAGAAGAAGCAAAGACTGAAGCTAAGTCAATACAAACAAAGCATGTCAAATGAGGTTGAGAATAACCAGAACAAGGAGAAAACCATGACATGCCACCTCCCTCAGAACCTCCAGGAAAGTTTGATTTCAGACTTCTGGCCTCTCGTCCTATAACATAATAAATTTCTGTTGTATTAATCCCCATGTGTGGTCACATGTTGCAGTGATCCCAGCAAGTGAATGCAAATCGTTAATCCAAAGCCAGAATCTTTGTTTCTTATGCTTAACTCTACCTTCTATATACATGCATTGTCACCTGTACACATGAATCCATTCACATGCTCAAATCCACTCCACTTTTTGATGATTTTGGTTGACAAAGATGAATCTATTTTTGCCAACCAAGCAGGAGGGGAACAGTGTGCACACTTCCCTGCCTGGCAGAGGCCCCACTGGGGTAACCTGCACTTATTGACTTCATCTGGTTATAAAGTGAAAGTTAATGTGTTAGCACAGCAGTGTTCCTGTTAACTACTGATTTGTTTTCTTATTTGCGTAAATACAAACTGAACTATGTGAGAAGCCAAAGGAAGGAAGTCTCATCAGGGAGTTTTATAGGCCAGATAAGTGTTTCCGACACCTGGGACTCATTGTAAGTACATCATCCCATGCCTCATCTACTCATTTTCTTTTGCAAATGAAAAGTCTAAACTTTTAGCACATGTTGTTCATCACAGTCTCTCAAGAAATAGGCTTTATGCTTCACAAATAAAATCAAGTGTCCCCCTCAGAGGCCCAGTATAGACACCTGCCTTGGTCTTTTGATGGAAGGACAATGTGATTTGTCATACAATCTAGGGAAAGAGAATATATCCAAATTTCCCTCAAAGCCTCAAATGATGGAGTAACCATGAGAGTGTCCGATAGTGTAGTTTTTAACGATATTTCAGGAAGCTTTGCTCTTGACAATGACTCTCTCTGTCAGCACAGGGGACACACAACCCCCATATTCTTTTTTTTATTTCTTCATTGTTTGTATTTGTTGTATATAGTACTAACTACTTAGATAATAGCAAAATGACCAAGTAGAAGGGATTCTTTCTAATTGGAGTGACTAGCCCATATGTTAGGCTTTCAAAATTCAACATCTCCCCAAAAGTCTAAACACTCAAGACTTTGTAGCCAGTCTGCAGTGTTCCTGAAAACTTTTGTCACCTTTGGTGTAAGTAGAGGTCCCTGACAGAAAGAGGTTAGGTCAATGGGACATGTTCTCGAAAAATGTGATATGGGCTTCTGCATTCTTGTTGTGGTTTCAATGTGGAATGTCTCTCACAGGCTCATGTGGATAAACACTTGGTTCCTAGTTGGTAGTGCATTTGAGGAGGTTATGGAACTACTAGGGCATGGAGCCTTTGTTGTAGGAAGTCTATCATCACCTCTGGAAGTTGGTTTTGAGGAGTTACGGCCTTGTCTAATTTCCAGTTCACACTCTCTTCTGTGTGCAGTTGGCATCTGATCGCTCAGCTTCCTGCTTCTGCCATTGATGCCATGCCTCCCAACTATGATGGACTCTTACCTCTCTAGAACTATAAGCTAAATAAACTCTTCTATAGGTCATTTGGGGTAACAGTATTTTATCACAGCAACAGAAAAGTAACTGATAAATCCCTTGTTCCCTGACGTTACTTCATGGACATCATGAGAGTGACATGATTCTCCTGCCACATGTTCTTGTCATGAAATAGGCTGCCACAGGTTCAAAGCCACAGTTACACAAACCCTTCCCAGAAATCTTTCAAGCTGAAATTTTTCTGTTCTCTTTACAATATAAATATCTCAGGTATTTGTCATGGTAACAGATAGATGACTGACACAACACAAAACAACCACTCTGGAAAATGGGGAAGATAATAATTTTCCTGATGTAAACCAAGTTTCTTAAACCAAAGAAAATATGGGCAGGGGAGGGTGGTGGTGGAGCGAGTGCCTGTGTTTGTAGGAACTCAAGGCCAACTTCCAATCTCATGTAAGTGTTCATTCAGAGTGCCTTCAACCACCCTGCTGGAGAGGTAAGATATTTGAAATGTTCCTCTGCTCCAGGTAATGATATATTAGTGCACACACCTTTGTTTTATAAGGATGGGCTTGGAGTCTGAGAAATAATGCTTTGGTTTATTTACACTATTATAACAAAATGCAGTAGCTTGGGACTTTTACAGGTGACATACATTCATTTCTGAATGTTCTGGAAGCTGCAAAGTTCAAAGTCAGATTTCTGTGCTTACTCAAAAATTCTAACCATAATAAAAACTGAGAGTATGGCAACAAAAAATCTATATTTATATTTATTCCTTAGACAATATTTTCCTTTAGAATGATTGGTGTTAGTTTCTGAAGTGTACTTTAGGGCAGATACCCTGATCTCAAAATGGAGAAAAGTTTTGTTAATCAGATAAAGCACAAGGAACCATTCTGAAATTGATATCATTTAGCAAATTTAACATATATATGTTATCTTTTTTGACAGAGAGTTCTTTACTGTCTGGTTGCTTTGAAATGTCAGATAGCCCTGAATATTAAGTACTATAGTATTATTTTATATGATCTTCTCTGTAGATTGGCTCTCCTTTGTGAATAGTATTTTTATGCCACAAAATAGGGAATATAAAAGTTGAAGAACTTCTGTATTAATGAGCTATTAATTATCCGCATACTATAAATAGAGACGAGGAAATATTTCTCATCACATGCTACAAAGAAAAGCAATGGGGGTAGAGAGATGGCTCAGTTGTTAAGAGAGCTTGCTGTTATCTTAGTAAATCTGAGCTCAGTTTCCAGGCCCCAAGTCAGGTGGCTCACAACTTCCTCTGATTCCAACTGCAAGGGATATGATACCTCTATGGGTCTTTGCAGGTATCTGAGGAGAGAGAGAGAGAGAGAGAGAGAGAGAGAGAGAGAGAGAGAGAGAGAGAGAGAGAGAGAGAGAGATTTAAAAATTAAAAACAAAGTTATCCCTTAAACCCTTCAACAACTCCTTTACCTAGTGTACCATGGGCAAATTTTCCCCTCATACTGTCACCACAACCTCTTGGTCTGTTTTTCTCAATCAAATTCATTTGCTTGTCTTTCCGATGGCATTTTGAGTAGGGAATAAGTACAAGGAAGGGAAGGAAGGAGAGAGAGAGAGTGGGGGGACAGGGAAAATAGGAAGAAGGAAAGGGAAATAAATGGAGAGAAGGAAGAACAGGGGAAAGAAGAAAGTAACAAAGATAAAGAAGGAGGGAGGGGGAGAGCAGAGAAGAAAGGAGAGGGTGTAGGGAAAGAAGGAGGGGAGGAAAGGGTAAAGAAGTGGAGAAAGGAAAAAAGAGATAAATAATAGAAAAAAAGCAAGCTTTATACTCTATTCAAAACCTCCAATATAATAGAGTGAAGAAATACACAGACATTTAAGACTAGCTTTATATTGTCTGGGGCTGTTCTATCTTCCTGGCATCCACTTTATTTTTAATTTTTACACTCGTGGACATTAGAGACATTTCAGCCTTTGGTCTATGGCGAACAATGCTGTTGGGAGTTCTTGTGTGGATGTATGACTTTATTTTTGTTGGGTGTAAACTTGAACAATCATTGGCTCTGTTGGTAAATTTATACTTACCCATTTTCAGAAACGTTTGATCTCTTCTACCATATGTGATCTTGTATTTCTCTCAGTGTTTTCAGCTTCTCCACATCTTCACTTACTCTTGTCTGCATTTTGCCATGTTAGTGGCTTTGAAGTAGTATCTCTCTGGCATTTTCACTTTCCTTTCATGTAATTAACCATTCTTTCATGTAGTAAGTGGTCATTTGTAAGTATATGTTGGAAAAACCAAACATGTAAATTTCCCATCATCTAAATATTTTATCATTTTTGTTATAAGTTGCAAGAGATATTATTTTATGTCTTCTTGGTGATAGTCAGACATATGACCTGACTAAATTTTTCTGAAAAAGTCACTTGCTTTACATTGTGTAGCCCCAAATAGCCCTACTTAGACGGTTGTGCTGGCTAATTTTATGTCAACTTGACACAAGCAAAAGTCATCCTAGAGTAGGGAATCTTAACTGAGAAAATGCCTCCATAAGATCCAGCTGTAAAACATATTTTTATTTAGTAATTGATGGGGGAGGGCCCCCAGCCCATTGTAGATGATGCCATCTCTAGGCTGGTGGCTGTGGGTTCTGAAAGAAAGCAGGCTGAGCAAGCCATGAGGAGCAAATCCAAATCAGTAAGCAGCACCCATTCTTGGCCTCTGTATGAGCTCCTGCCTCCAGGTTCCTGTCTTGTTTGAGTTCCTGTCCTGATTTTCTGCAATGATTAACAGTGAAATGGAAGTATAAGCCAAATAAATCTTTCCCTCCACAACTTGCTTTTTGGTGATGATATTTCATCACAACAACAGAAAATACGATGAAGACAATTATTTTCTTTGTTTCTTTGTTTTTATATCTTATTCTATATACTGAGTCATCATTGATAGA
Source organism: Peromyscus eremicus (assembly GCF_949786415.1). NCBI lineage: Eukaryota > Metazoa > Chordata > Mammalia > Rodentia > Cricetidae > Peromyscus > Peromyscus eremicus. The sequence goes on from NC_081426.1 coordinate 35,416,759, forward strand.
TTGGGATATCCACTTTAGGGCTATGAGTTTATTTTAGGCAATTCAAAAATATTAGTTTTACCATTTACTTAGGATGTGTGTAGCTTCCAGTCTTCTGCATAGTCTAGGTTTAACATCACCAATCACTACTGATAGAATGAAGCATGTACCTATTCATGGTCTTCAAGGCTCCTGGGAATCCAGATCATCCTTGAGTCAGGGTATTCTGAGTCAGAGAGAACTCATGAAGTGTCCCCTAGACCTTTGTGTATTTGGTTCCATTGGTGTTTCTCCTATGTTGAGGTGGGTCTTGTGTGTTTGGCTGATGCTTTCAAGACTGCCAACCGTCTTGCAATGATGTTTCCTGCATCACTGCAGCTCAACTCAGGTATGTGAATTTCCTGAGCTCCAGGGTTGAAGCTAAAGAAGAAGTCATCTTAGCTGTGGCTTTCCTTCTACACATCAACTTCTTGCTGCTCTAGGATCCTGGACATGTGAGGAAAGTTAAGTATCATTTCTCAAACAAGCTTCTGAGAAACACCCAGAAACTCTTATATTCATAAACATATATAGGAGATCAAAAAGGAACATATTATCTCATAAGAAACATACTTCTGAAAACAAAGATATGTAGACTGGGGGCAAAGGCTAGAAACACAGGCTTGTTCTTTCTATAATACATCTTTAGTGATCAGAGATTGGACAGTGAGGGAAATATGGAAAACACTAGGCAGACTTTCTGAAGAAGAGGATGTGAGATTTTTGGCATGCTTTTGCTTTGCGTATAACTTAAATGAATATTCTTTCAATGAACATATTGTAACTATATTGAGTATGCACACTTGCTTATAGATGTTAGACATAACATCCATATCAATGTCTGAAATCTGTGAATTGGAGCAGAAGGTTCCCTTCTTTATGTTATCATGTGCTATGATCCTCATGTTTATTATACTAAAGTTTCCTGCACAGAAAGCTTGCCCTCCAGAGTGTCAGTATTTGGAAGATAGAAGAACCTTAAGAGACAGAGCTTAGAGCAAAGACCCTGCAGCAACCTAACTACTTCAGGTTAAAGTATTATTCATGAGTCCCCTTAAATCTTGCAAGAGAAAGTTGTCGTGAAAACCTCAACCTTGTCAGGGCTGTTACACATAGAAACTCTGACTCCAAAAACAAAAATGAAGACCAAAAAAAAAAAAAAAAAAAAAAACTTCACTGAGTCTCCCTGGCATCTTGTTGGGTTGTGATCTCTTACTTCTCAGGCAAACTTTGCCCTTGCTCCTAGCTATGAGGTAATAAAAACAAAGAGGGTCCTTGAAAGAACCTGCAGCACACCATTGGGCTTTCAACACTCAAAACTGAGCTAAATAAACACCATTTTTTTCATAAGTAGCCTATCTCGGGAGTTTCATTATAGCATCTAAAACTGATTCATGTACCACATTTGTTCAAAAGCCACAGTTTCTAAATAAGTTCCATATTTTCATTGCGCTGTGTTAGCCTACCGTCATGTGAGATAATCTTCAAGTGAGCAGAAGCAGATGTATCATACATTTAAAACTTCTTGCTTGCATGGAATTATTAATACACTCTCAGCGAGATGTTGTTCATGAGTTGTTTCCAAATAAAGGATTTCAGTTACATCAGTTAAGACAAATGTTTATGCCACAAGTCCCATTCTATTATACTTTCCTTTTCATCAGATGAGTTTCAACAGCATCAGGCATTTTGGGAGCTCTACATAGAGATGAAAGTTATTAGAGGTCCATCTCCTTCAAAATTAGAACCTGGGCTGGAGAGATGACTCACTGGTTAAGAACACTTACTACCCCTATACAGGACCAGAGTTCGATTCTTAGCACCCATATGGTGACGCACAACTATCTATAACTGTAGAATATCCAATGCCCTCTTATGGTATGAATGTGGTGCAAAAACATATAAGCCGGCCAAACTATCAACTCACATAAAATAAAATAAAATAAAATAAAATAAAATAAAATAAAATAAAATAAACCTTTTAAATTATGAAGTAGCTAGAACCATTTTGAAATTGGGAACCAATTTACCAGTGAAGAAATGGCCTTCAAAAATATTCCTATTATCCCAGTGTCAATTACTAGGAAGATGATGTACCCATCAAGAATCCTAAGCCTAAATCATGATAAGTGAAGCAATTTTATGTCACCCACAACCTGGGCTACATTAGTACTTCACTGTAAAAATTGTTCCAGTTATTGTAAAGTAAATTCATAAACAGAAAATCTCTTTTTCATTGGTGACTCATCAAAACTCAGTTTATCCTGCCTAATATATATTCAATAATGCAGCATACATAAATTAAAATACTCATGACTTGGAAATTTTTAAAGGTTTAACAATATCAGTCTTTTTGTATATATAGGTCATGAACTTGGAGTATTACTGAAAGCTATGAACAAGTTGGTAACAGATATGAATCCAAGAAACTCAAAAAGAATGTGACCAAGTTCTACAAAATACCTCGGGTTGTATAAAAGTAGTTCTTATTTGTGCTCTTAGCTTGACACGTTTCTAAATTAACATTTCATAGTGATGATGGCTCTTGAAGAGCTTTGGTAGAAAAAAATCATTAAATTATCTTTTAATTCCTCCCATAGTAATTATAATAGCATACCAACAAAATAAGTGGTAAAATGAAGCCAAAATTTAGAAAACAGAATTGTAAGAGACCAGTCAGGAAATTAGTAAATGAAGATGGTGTGATCTTGTCTAAGTCCGTCAAGGTTGCCATAACAAGAAACTATGAGGTTTAGAAACACCAAAAAAAATCTATTCTCACAGTTCTAGAAACTGGGGAGCCTAAAACCAAGGTATTAACAGGCCTCTTATCTGGTGAGGGGGTCCTTATTTTCCACAGTCTGGAACCTCCCCATGAAACTTTGTGGGAAAACTTATGTTTACTCTCTGATGCCTCTTTTGTAATTGCTCTCATTCAATTCCTGAAGCCATTCCACTTATGACCACCTCCCCCAAAGCTCCAGTTCTTGTTCTGATCATAGTGGAGAATAGTTTTCAAAATAAGGGTGGGAGTAGGGCAAGGGGGACGTATCATGGGAACAATGGCAGTTATTCCACAAACTTCAAAACACTGGCAGTGTTTGACAACCTGCTCAGATGTGATGTGTGAATCTCCTTTTAATTGAATGCTCCTCTGTGTCTGCGTTGATAATTTCTATATTATTCTTAAGTCATTCCTGCATTCTTTGTATTTCCTGGTCTCCTTAAATGCTGGGTCTGCTCCTGTGTGGAGCTACAAGCCTCATGCAAGTTCTTTATTCTTGCTCACAGCCAAATCAAACCAGGTTCACAGAAAAACTGAGTTAGACTAGAGTAGCACTTGACAAATGTTCCCATGCAGTGTGATTATCCAAAGGACATGACACTACTTTAGATGTTGGGTCTTATCTAGACAGACGTTGGGTCTATAGATTTTGAGTGAGATTGGTGGCATGCTTTTCTAGAAATTTCAAGGGGATGCTGCTACAACTGAGACCCCACACTCAGTAGCAATGGCCTAGTGTAAAGGAAATTATTATAATAAAGAGTAACCGGGCATATAGGTGACAGGTGAGGAGTTTATGGTAGAGGCACTAGCTAGCTTGTTAACACTAAAATGCTGAGATAAACCAGCAAATGACACAAATTGAAGTTTTGTTAACTGGCACACAAGTTATTCTGAGTGAAAGAATCTAGAGGCCAAGATGTAGAAAGGTACCACAATTAAAAAGGATATTGAACTATACAAAAGTCACTTCTAATTTTTGAGATAAAGGAAAGAGGGTGAGTAGAATGAGAAGGGGAATGAGATAGTTAAGCAGGGTCTACAAATCCCATACTAAGTTCTGTGCAGAAGGGAAGGATAGGGACTCTACAAGGGCAAGCAATTTAATATCCCATTCCAGGTTGTGCTGATGCATTATAAATGCACTCTGTGGCTTTACACATTCAGTACAAGTCAACCACAAGTGCATACTCAGTATTGTGATACAGAAACTGGGAGGATAGGGAAATGTGTGAATGGAAATAAAATTAACTACTAAGCCTTTCCCTATTGAAGATTGCTTAGTTGGAGGTTATGGATAAAAAAGTCTTAAATTTTGAAGTTTCAGGAGTATCCAGGAGCAGAGTTTGCCATTAATAAGCCTACATAATTTACTGTGCAAGGAGGTAATACTCCACAAATGAAAAGTTATTTTATTAGCCATTCCACAAGGACAAAGCCTTGTAAGCAAGGACTGTAATGGGCTCCTCTTATGTATTGTTGCTATAACCTAGGGCTTCCTCAAATAACACAATTCTACCCACTGTGGCTTAAACAGAAACAACCTGTTTTCATATTTCCACTAGCAAAAAGTCCATCATCTATACCTCAACAGGGTCACAGTCTTCTGAGACATCTCTCCTTTTCTTGCAAATGGTCATCTTCTCCATGTTACCCTCATGTGGGCTTTCTTCTCTGAGTATCTTAGTCCAGTTCTCTTCCTGTTCTGGAAGATAACACACATTCAGGAATAACACTTTCTCTTGGGTTATGAACCAAATGTTTGTGACTCCCTAAAATTTGTAATTTTTTTGAGTGTCTCATCTACCTGCCTCCACCTCTAGAGTATTAGGATTACAGGTGTTAGCCAACATGCCCAGCTTATGCAGTGCTGAGGATAAAACCCCAGGATTCACGTATGTTAAGCAAGCACTCTACCTGATGAACTATCTTAACCCTCAATAGGCTATGATTGGGTGGTGGCCCTTAGGTTAGAAGACAGTTATCTCAGTCTCTCCTGGATCTTTATTCTCTCTCCATTTCTTTTTGTCAGATTTTTCACTGCTGTGAACAACGGATCTTGAAGGTGGAAGGGCTTATTCTGTTCTGCAGTTTAGAAGTCATAGTTCATCATGGTGGGAAATTTATAAGGTACTAGAATGACTCACATCAAGACCCAGGGGGAATAGAGAAAAATCATTAATCTGCTTTTCTCTCTTGTTCCAATTGGGAGGTATCAGTAACCATCAGTGTGGGTCTTGCCTTCTTAGATTATTCCTCATGAAAATGTCCTTAGATATTAATAGAAGTGTCATGTACTCTTAGGTTCTTCTCAAGCCAATTAAGTTAATTACAAGATGAGCAGCCTCCCCTTTCTCTTCTATCACCTTTTCCTTCTCCAAGCAGTAATAAATCAAAAGATAGCTAGATGCAAACCAGGAAATGAATTCTCAATGGACAGCAGTTAAATGGTGCCTTGATCTAAGACACCCAACCTTCAAAGCCATGAAAATAGGTTTTGGTAATTAAAACTATACATTTTATAATTCTATAATAAAAGATCAAGTGAATAAATATACCTCATTCATATTGTTTATTTGTTGAAAGAACTAGTCTTTGAATACAGTTACATTCTAAAATGCTAGAGGTTAAGATTGTAGCACATGAATTTCAGAGTGACACAATTCAGACCATAATAGTGACCTCTAAGGAAATGAGATTGATTAGCATAAAAAAATAGTAGCAATAGTTAAGACAACAATTATATCAAGCAAATGGTAGTTCTAGAAACTGAGAAGTGAACATCAACAGAAGAAAGCATGAAGTCGATTATACTGGTAAAAGAAGACACCAATAAATAAGTGTATAACATCAGGAATGTTGAGAAATGTACAGAGAGGAAAGTCTGTTGGGAAAGAGAATAGAAAAGACTAGAGGCAAGCATTGGTCAGTCATATGTTAAATATGGTACCCAGGAAGGCCTTTATTCAGAAAGGATATTTACCTAATACTCAACCTTTATTATGATGATACTAATAGCAGGGGATGTTTATTATGCATGCCAATTTAACAACTTTGGGGGATACTTGCATAGTAGATGTAGGACTAAGCACTTTTCATCCATTATGTTATTTTTACTTATTTCAATGACCTAATGAGATCAGGGAAAGATATTGTTGCCCTTTGATAAATAATGTAATCTAAACTTAGAGACTTAGCTTATGGATATACATTGAGAATAGACAAAGTGGGTGGGTTTTTGTTGTGTTTTGTTTTTTTTTTTTTTACATTTTTGTGTATGTGTATGTTCTCTCTCTCTCTCTCTCTCTCTATATATATATATATATATATATATATATATATATATATATATATTTGCATTTTGCACAAATGTGTGAATGCACATGTGAGTGCATGTATGTATGTGGAAGCCTACAGTTGATGTCTGGAACAATATTCCTTAGCTCTTCCACCTTAATCATTGAGATGAAGACAAACCAAGACCTCACTTACATAGTTAGTCTCATTAGGGAACCAGACTGCTCTGGGGATTCCCTGTTTCAGCCTTCAGAAGCTAGAATTATAAATGGGCCACTATGACCACCTGGCATTTATATGAGTTCTTGAGATCCAAAATCAGGTCCTCACTCTTGGAGAGAAAGCAACTGAGCCATTTTCCTAGACCCAACATGGTTTTGAACTCCTAACTTTTCCTGAATCTAAACCCAAATAGTATCATTATTCTCTAATGGACGTTTAATGATTCTGAGTCTTCAGGCTTTCTTGGCACAAGTTGGCAGGATCATCCTATCACCACATGTGAAGTCCCAATAACTCCAAAATAATGGTGTTTAGAAATGTAACGTTTTAGAAATGTAAAGTCATTTATTTCACCCAAGTCTCAAATTCATCATTTGTAATACATGGTCAGCATTTTTCATCACAGAAGATTATGGTATTAAGAATGAATCTTTTTGTTGTTGTTGTTGTTGTGGTTTCTCTGTGTAGCTTTGTGCCTTTCCTGGATCTTGCTCTGTAGACCAGGCTGGCCTCGAACTCACAAAGATCCGCCTGGCTCTGCCTCCCGAGTGCTGGGATTAAAGGCATGCGCCACCACCGCACAGCTAAGAATGAATCTTTTTTTATCAAGTGAATCAATCACCTAGTAGATATAAGGAACTCAGAATGAAAGTTGCCATGGTCATCATCACCTCCAACATCTTGATGATTGTCAGCCACTGAACCCTTTGATGAATGAATCTGTCTTCATATTAAATAACCCCAACTGTGAAATAGAAGTATGCAGAATGTAATCTCCAAATACCTCCCTACCTCCATGATTTTATGAGTTTCTTTAAAATGCACCTTTTTGGAAAACACTGATTTTGGAGTACTGGAAGGATGGCCTGGAAGTTTACTAATATGTATACATGTTAAAGGACATGTTTTGCACACACCATGAAGATAAAAAGAAATAGTATTTATGCCAATGTACTCCAGTTGATAGTATATGCTTTTTTGGTTGATTTGCTTATTGTCAAGATAAATAATTATGCATTTTCAAAAAGGAACAATATCATATCTAGAAATTTGTTCCAGTGGCACTGATGCAGTGGTTAAGTGCATTGCATGTCTGTATATGTGATTGGCTTTCAAATAACATCAGTTCTTCCTTTCTTATTTTCTTTCATGATGAAAGCAAACTTGTACGGACTGCTAGAATCCAAACAGCAGTTCTACTAGACCACCTAAGTGGGAACCATTGTCCCAGCTGGTAGCCAGTATACCACCAGACATATATAGTGATGTCTCACTGGCTAGTTCAAGGTTCTGCTGTGCTCACGGCTGGGTCTACATCTCTAGCATGTACTACATTACTAAAATCAGAGACAGTCAGGCATAAAGTAAAAACTTATGATCAAATTAATGATTGTTTTTTAAGATTCTAAATATTAAGTGAATTCATTATGGGCAAGTAGTTAATTCTGTGAAACAAAACTAAAGTGGTCAATAACATCTAACTCTCAACTGGGAAATGCAAAGAAAAGTTAAAAAGTGGCCATAAATCCTCTACATACATATGTAAGCATGAAATTAACAGACAGGCTATTACGGAACACCCTCCCTCAAGCAAGAGTGAAATTTCAAAATGTTATAAGGAATGAAAATGCCAACAAACTAAAGGCAATCGGAAAATTATTTTTGAGAAAATAGGGTAGATTTTTTTATCTTAAAACTGTTATTTTATAAAATTACAGAGACAAAAAAAGCCATTTAAAACCAAAAGTAATAGAAAAAAATAGAAGCAAATAAAGATTAACACAAAAATCTTTTAAAGAATCTGTTATAAAAAAAATTAAACCATTAGATACTACTGGGTCACAACTTTTGTCTGAAAGAAGTGTCAAATTTTAAGCCTTTCCAATGGAAATTGTTGGTTTTTGCTTCCTTCAATTTTCCCTTGGGTTTTTATTTTTCTATTTTTATTTTATTGAAAATAGATTTTCAATACAATATATTCTTATTACTGTTTCCCCTTCCCCAACATCTCCCAGATCATCCTCACATCCTCTCCTGTCTGGATACACATCCTTTCTTTCCCTCCTTAGAAGACAAACAGGAATCTAAAGAATAATAAAAAAAAATTAAATTAAATGAGAACAAACAAACTGGACTCAGGCAAAACAAACAGAGGAAAAAATGAGCCAAAGAAAAAGCACAAGAAACATATAGACACAGAGACACACATTCTCACATACACAGGAACCCCATAAAGACACAAATCTGGAAGCCATAATATACATGCAAAGGACCTGTATGGTAAAAATTAAAACCAAAAAAGTAAAAATAAAAATGAGAGAGAGAGAGAGAGAGAGAGAGAGAGAGAGAGAGAGAGAGAGAGAGAGAAGGAAGGAAGGAAGGAAGGAAGGAAGGAAGGAAGGAAGGAAGGAAGGAAGGAAGGAAGGAAGGAAAGAAATGCCATGATCAGACATTATGAGACAAAGAACCTCCAAAGAAGCCATTGAGTTCCTTTTGTATTGAGCATGGGGCCAAACCTTAAGGATGTTTTATATCCTCAATGGAACTCTGTAAGAGTCTGTAATAGTCTGTAACTAATTTTTCATTTGTGAATATTTTAGGAAGTTTCTACTGTAATGGGTTTCTATATGATCCCTCAAATGGCCTTAGTTTTAGCTGTCTTTCCTTTTATTTCCTCCTTATTTCTCTCTTCCATCCCCCTACCAGTTTGGTCTTCCCATTCTATTACATCTCTCAACCCACCCATAACTATTCTATTTCCCCTTCCTATGGTGATCCCCCATAGTCCTCTACTCTATACCTAACCTCTTTGTTTGGCATATTTTTAAAAATAGCTCATGCTATTTTCTTTTTGGTGATATTTTATCTTTACAAACATCTACTGAAAACAAAGTTCTGGTTAGCCAAAATGAATTTAGGAGTGCTCTCCAGTCTGATTCCAAACATTAAATAACCACAATAAACATACATATCTTATTATTGAACAATTATGATTTTGAAAATGAAATTAAGTATTTTTCTATTTATACATACAGTCATTCATTTAGTGATGCATTAGTCAACAGTGGGGCACATACATGATGATATATAAGGTAGCATCTAGGCCTTTTATCCTGTACCATCTTGTCCAATATCAGCCTACAATCACAATGTCAAAATTGCCTCATATAATACATGACTATGCCAGCTGGTGGTGGTGCACTCCTTTAAACCCAGCACTTGGGGGGTAGAGCCAGGAGGATCTCTGTGAGTTTGAGGCCAGCCTGGTCTACAGAGCAAGATCCAGCACAGGCACCAAAACTACACAGAGAAACCCTGTCTCAAAAAACTAAAAAAAAAAGACTATATCTTATAAAATTAATACATTTTTATTATATTTTAGATTAATTATATTAATTATATATTTTAGATTACTATATATGGACACTGATATTTAATAATAGAAATTTTAAGTATTTCTTTTCTCCCAACTCTCTGATAAAAAAGCATTGCTGAGACATAAGAGTTTCAGCAGACTAAGAGCTGTGAGCTTGTAACTACCTTATAACATGATTCTCTCTCTCTCTCTCTCTTTCTCTCTCTCTCTCTCTCTCTCTCTCTCTCTCTCTCTCTCTCTTTCTCTCTTTCTCACCAGGAATTACATATAGTCTCAAAGTAAAGACAAAGAAGAATGGAATAACAAATACGTTGTTAAGGGCAAAGCCACCAGTAGAAATATAATATATAATATAAATAAATATAGTATATATAAAATATATATATATAATATATAGCAAGAAGACTATTATAGGAAGTGCTGTGTCATCAAGTGTAGGAAGTCAGTATTACATGAAGGCAGGAAACGTGGGCATGAGACATAGATCTAGATGCAAATCACAACTCTTGATAGAAAGATGAGCTCAGATCACAAGGAACAATCTCAGTGCTACACTATACTCAGTGCTACACTATCGGTCACATGAAGGGAAAGTTATCACACTGCTGGGGGACAGAGGGCAGGGATTCTGGAACATACTACAGGCCAGGCACTAGGAGATGGAGGGTAAGAAGAAACATATCTGAACTGGACAAGCATACTCTTGACTGGAGCAAATACAAATCTCTAATGGCAGTGCAAAGTTTTGCTTCTGACCTTAAATCCGGAGCAGGACCAAATGTTGAGCCTTTAAGCCTGAGTTAAGTTTACTCAATGATCTTCTTCATCAGTGGAGGTTCTGATCCCAGTTGAGTTGTGACACCCCATCTCTACAGGTGGGTAATAAGATACAGCTTGGTTGACTGATTATGTTTACAACCTCTATCTTGCCATCTGTTAGAGATGAAAAGCCACTTGTATTATTGAGCCTCAGTTTTCACTTCCATAAATAGAGAACACTAAATCCTATGCCCTAAAGGTATCATAACTCAAAGGAGATTATTTTTGCCCAGTAGTTGACCTCATTGAACACACAGATGTCCATTCACTAGGTTCATAAAAAAACAATTAGATATTATCTATACTTTTTTATAATGTTTCTATCTCCTAACCCTAAATGCACCCAAACTTTCTTGGTTGTGGAACCCCCTATCCTTATAGAAATACTCGAAGACCTTAATTTTGTTCATTGTAGATGTAATTCTGAATGGTTTTATTAAATAAGAAACACAGATCCAAATGCAGAGTTAAAGCCCAAGAGGTCAGAGCAGCAGCCAAGAGCTAAGACCAAGACCACCTTCTTACCCCTCGCTGTCGCTGTCGTCCTTCCACTCAGAAAGAAACCTACTTCCTGTGTGTCTGTCTTTTTATTGACTTTCTGTTTTGCCTTCTCATTGGTTGTAAACTCAATCACATGACCTCCTCGTCACTGCCTATCTATACAGACCTCCAGGTCTCTATGGTTGGTATTGAGATTAAAGACATGTGTCTCCATGCTGGTGGTGTCCTTGAACACACAGAGATCTGCCTGTCATGTGATCCGGATTAAGGGCATGTACTACCACTGCCAGACTTCTGCTAAATGGCTTGCCATTAGCTCTGACCCCCAGGCAACTTTATTTATTAATATACAAATAAAATCACATTTCAGCACAAATAAAATATCACCATATACATGAGAGAATTTTTCCTTCCACATGCTTCCATCATATATTCCTTTAAAATTTCTCTTTGTTTTCTATGCTTTCTATTTTCCCAAGTTACACACACACACACACACACACACACACACACACACACACACACACACACAAACACACACAAACACACTGAAGGGAGGGCACAAAATTACTGAAACTTGGTACCTTCACCATAGAACAAAGATTGGCAAATGCTTCATTAAAAGCCAGATGTTAAATATTTTCATGGACATAATGTGGTCTCTGTTACACAAGCTCTTCTATGATTTATACACCTTTAAAATTATCACAAGTCATGCTCGTTTCATGGATTTTAAAAGAGGAGAATGTGGGACAGATTTGGGGGTCTGGAACATAGTTAGCTAACCCATAGCCTCAGTAAGCCATGGTTTTGTGCAGACAAAAGGAAGGAATAGCAAAGAGGATAAGTAAAAACACAATGACATATAATGACATCTGCCACATATGACACTATGGCCACAAAAAAATGAGAAAATAGCTAACACAACACTACTAACTGTTAGGCCCTATTTTAAGCTCCCAATTTATGGGTGCCCATTTAAACAATATAGACAGTGAAGTCCATTATTTGCTCCCTTTGTAGATTGAGAGGTGGGGCACAGGAATACTGTTGAACTTAAACTCACACAGCCTGTGAGAGAACACCTTGTGTTTGAACCTAAGGAAGTGTTGTACAGCACTGTCATTTTGTACCCACCTGTTTAACTCTGAGCCACTTTCTTCTTGTGCTTCTACTCAAAAGTCTTTTGTAGTAGTATGTGAAAGTTTTGAACTGACAGCAGCCCATCCTTTCTCATCCGTAACAGTTACCTGAAGTGATGTGCTCTGGAGACAACTAGAAAGTAAGAGATTGGCCAGAAGTTTAAACATTTAAACATCCTGGAAAACAAAGACTAAAGCCTCCATCCTGTGCAGTGTAAATAGCAAGATTTGTAGATTACCAATAATGGACTGAAATGTGAGTGTTTATCTTCTAAGGGGAAATCATCCTATGAGCATGTCCTCATTGAAATAGCAGGATGGGTCATTTAGAAAAAGTTGTATTAAGAGTGAGGACTCTCAACCAAAAAGTCAAAGAATCCAGATTTTGTAACTAATTTCTATCATTTTATCTTTCATTCCTCCCTCTCTCTCTAGCTTTTTCAGTTTTTATCTGGAATATAAAACCCAAATAGAGATGATCATGGTCATCATAATAAACTCAGGTCTTTTGAATTTATAAAATACTTAAAATGCATGGACATGTGTATTGACTTTTTATTGGGGGATAATATTAAGATTACAGAAATTGAATAAATTGTAGAAAATGATATCACACAGATGGTAAGCATCAGTGCCAAGTCTCAAGTCTGTGTATGGGGAGTGAGCCACCATAGACTCTGTGTGTGATATGCACATGTGTGTGACCTATGAGGTAAACAGTGATCTCACAGTGCTGAAAATTTCCACCAGACCTGACAGCGAGTTCAGCCCATCCACCTAAACATCTGACAGGCAAGTTACATCATCTTCCTATACCTTAGATTTTGCACCTGTAATGTGAGACTATTTAAATAGATATAAAACTCCATGACAGAAGGCATATACATCAAATTCACTTCAGTGAATAGCATTAAATGTGTATCTCTTTCCTTCCTTTTAAAGAGTGATAAATCACAACTTATACATGAAGAGAATGAGTGTGTACAGACCTAGCTTCGCCTGCTGAAAAGTTCTTGCTCTGCCCAGGAGGTGGCACTCCCTGTGTAACCTACAGGAATCTGTGACAGGACAAATTGCTAAAGCCTGGGAGACCAACTGGTTTTCTGCAGACGCTGTTAGGGCAGATAGGGTCTGTGAGTTTGAGGCATATGTGTCTGGATCTTTCTCTTGCCTTCATAGGGTTTTCAAATATATGGTGAAATGTTGGCCGACTATGTATAATTTGTAAACTTATCTAGATTGTGCTGCCTGGTTCTGGCACCTTCGGGACCAGTCATGAATTTGTCAGCAACTCAGAATACCTTTCACATTTAAAATTACACCTGCACCTGTAAGCTAGTAGGCTATTTTGCATAATTTACAATGTACTGGAGTGATTGGCAGGTAGTCAGTGGGTTCTGTACCCCACCAGTCGCAATGTACTTCTGATATTACAAGTGGACAAACTTTCATTTTATGTCTATCTCTGAACACCTTACTAGTGATATTTCAATAAAAGATGCCAAACCTCTTTTTCCAAGAGGTCCATGGAGTCCTCAAAATAACTTGCAGCCAATCCTGTTCACTAAGAAACAGCTATCTTGAGTTCGGTCAATTTTCATTTTTATCTTTATTTTTCGGCAAGATTGTTCCAGACTTAATTTTTCATTGAATCTTAAAATTTAGTATTTGAGACAATAAAGACAACTCACTTGCCTGAAGTTGTGAGGAGAATATCTGGATGTCCCCTCATTCCTCAAACAAAATTTGAACAAAATATCTGCTGTAAAAATGTAAACAGGCCAGGCGGTGGTGGCGCACGCCTTTAATCCCAGCACTCGGGAGGCAGAGCCAGGCAGATCTCTGTGAGTTCGAGGCCAGCCTGGGCTACCAAGTGAGTTCCAGGAAAGGTGCAAAGCTACACAGAGAAACCCTGTCTCAAAAAACCAAAAAAAAAAAAAAATGTAAACAGATGTGTTAATTATGCGACCAAGGCAAATCATTTAGGCAAATATAGGTAGCACTGCAAAGTAAATTATGAATTATGTGAAAACAAATCTTTCAGAAACTCACCAGTAATGCCTGTTGTCTGGAAAGTACAAAGATCAAAGTTCAGTTCCTATTTACCCTCAGTAACATACCCCAGCTAAGAAATATTTAAATTCATTTAAAAGTATCTAAAAATTGGTGTTGAACTCAGTGGTTCCAAGCACTGGTTCTTAAAGAAGATCAAAGTTCAGTTCCAGGCACCCATATGCACATGGCTATGAACAATTGCAGTTAACGGAAGATCCAGTTGATGTGACAATCTCTTTAGGATTCCACAGGCACCTTCACACACACAAACACACACACACACACACACACACACACACACACACACACACACACACACACATAGAGTTCATGGGGGGGCTCATAATTACAATAATTACAAATAAATGTAAGAAAAACAATGTTTAAGTTGTCCAGTATATTTGAAGAACATTGCTGTAAACATTGATTTGCAGTTTCTTCTGTTTTACACATAGCACCAAAACTTTATAGATAAACATGAGCTTCTACTGTCTAACAGTATCATAATGAATGTACCTGTTCCTCTAGGAAGTTATTTCTAACTTTTTATCATTATAGATAACGCTGCTGTGCTTCTAAACAATGTCTGCCTTGGTGATTTTTTTTTTTGCCCCAGTTTCCATCTCTGGACACATTTTTTTTTAAAGATTTGTTTTTATTTGTGTGTACATATAATTGTGAGTGCATTCTACACATATGCCAGTGCCCACAGAGGCCAGAGAAGGCATTGGATCTCCTGAAACTGGAATCACAGTCAACCACCCAATATGGAAATTGTAACTGAACCCAGGTCCTCTGAATTAGCAGCAAGTACTCTTAACTACTGGGTCATTGCTCCAGCCCTATACATGGTTTTAGTTAGTTAAGACACATTTTAAATAGTTGCAAATTACCTTCCTTTTCTTTCAAAACTAAAACTTAGTTCCATCACTGGGATTTAGCAGTGTGGTGAAGACTTGAAAGTAAAGAAGGGTGACATGAAGGGTGACACCTAATGTCACCCCATAATCATGGAAGGTTTTACAGTCAAGAGATGTTTTGTGTTTTAAAAAGGCTAAAAAGAAAAAGAAAAACCAAACAAAAAACAATAGGCTATAAACCCTATAGGCTCAGAATAAAGTCCTAATTCCTTAACCAGTCTAAGACACCTCCCTCACCCCAGAATAAACTACATAAAATTTTATCCTTAACTTTGTCAGTCAATTTTGAATTCTCACCTTTCCCTGATATTTCCCATCTGAGGCATGTCATGGCTGCTTGTCTATTTATAGGACGCTCACCTTCTTTACCCTTCATATTTCAATCAGAGTTTACTGGACTGTAATTGTGCTAGATAAATCTGATCTTCACTTCTGCCACATAATGAGAACAGATTAAGGTATTTTACAGGAAACAATACAAAGTTTAGTTGTAGTTTGATTATGTGCCCACTGTGTTACAACACAGGCACTATGATGTCTTCTATCTTGTTTTCTCTCATGGAACTGAGTACTCTCTCTGAGACTGATGTTTATGTGCTTATGAACAATCTCATTTGCAGCCCACAGACTTGTGTGTAAGTAAGGTGCTCTTATAAATATGATGAAAGCAAATTGGAGGGGCTATTATTTCTTTTAAAGCATATTTATACTTTCACAATTTTATATAGGTTTGTATCAACATGTATATAAATACATAGTCTACTTGAAAAAAATGATGATCCAGGATGATCCCAGACTAGCCTTGAGTTCCCTGTGTAATACAAGCTGGCTTTGGACAATGATCCACCAGCTCATCCTCCCATGTGCTAACTGGACGCTCCTCTCCCATGAGTTTGGTCATCCATTCTCTCTCTTTCCTACCCTTATGTATATTTCCTCATCTCTTTACAATATGCTAGTTTCTCTGACTCTCAGAATGTCCCTCTTCTTGCCTGGCCGCTATTTTGTAAACCTGGTATGACTACTGCACTGGTAAGTTTTGAAATGGGGGCATAATGCAAATTGAAATAGTATGCTAAGATATTTTTCCTTGTTTATGGGATAAACACCATGTCCAAAAGCAACTTGGGGAGGGAAAAGGTTTATTTCAGCCTATAGGTTACATACAGTCTACCATTGAGGGACACCAGGACAAGAACTGAAGACAGAAATCTAGAAGTAGAAATTGAAACAGAAACCATAGAGGACTACTGAATGACTTTCTATCCCTCTGGTTTGCTCTGTCTGAATTCTCATATAACCCAAGACCACCTGTGTAGAGATGGGACCATTAATTGTGGGCTGGGCCCTCCGATATCAATTATTATTAATAAAAAAACAACCTATAAACTTACCTACAAGCTAGTCCAACTTAGTCAATTCCCCAACTAGGACTCCCTCAGATAACTCTGGGATACCTAGCAGACATAGTCACAGATCTTAGGAAACAGAAAAAAAAAGTAAATAATAGAGGTGTTTTCTGTCCCAGAATACTTTTGTGACAAGACAGAGTGACTATGAGACAATAAGATGCCACTTTCAAAGAGTTCTATTTTTATGAATTGTAAGAGTTGAATATCCCCCAACTAATTCATAGGCAGCAACTCTATCACACTGGAATAGTATTTGGAGATGGGCCTCTGGCAGGTAATCATGTGAGTGCAGTCATGATGAGATTCATCCCCTTCTGAGAGGCAATGGGAAAGATGACCCCTTCTCTATTTTTCTGTCTCCTCTACATGTATGAACTTATCAAAAAATATTTATACACACTAAGGAGACCGATAAATACCTAGTTCTTGGATTTTCCAGTTGCCAGAGTTAAAACATTTTACTGGGAAACTGGACCAAGCATGTTCTCAACCTCCACCCACTTCACAGTGAGACTGGCTACATGACACTCACTAAACATGCCAACTTTCTGGCCAATGTTACGTAACTTAGGCAAAATGCTATTGGGTTATAACAACTTCAGTGAGTCAGCACATGGGGAGAAATAGATACTAACACATTTCAGTGAGTGCCTGTGTGGTGATTTGAATGAAATTGGCCTCCATAGGCTCATAGAGAGTGGTAATATTAGGAGGTGTTTCCTTATTGGAGTAGGTCTGGACTTGTTGGAGGAAGTGTGTCACTGGGGGGGTGGCCTTTGAGGTTTCAAATGCTCAAGCCAGGCTCGGGGTCACACTCTCTTCCTTCTGTCTGCAGATGCAAATACAGAACTTTTAGCTACCTCTCCAACACCATGTCTGCCTGCATGTTGACATGCTTCCCAACGTGATGACAATGGACTAAACCTCTAAACTGTAAGCCAGTCCCAATTAAACATTTTCCTTTATAAGAGTTGCTGTGGTCATGGTGTCTCTTCTCAGCAATAAAACCCTAACTAAGACAGCCTATAAAGGAGGTAGGGGAGAATGCTCAAGGTAATGGAAAAGTTATGTTGAAGTTTTCCAGACTTGCTTTAAATCCTTGCTCCATTATTTCCAAGCTTTTTGCCTTTAAAAAGGAGACTCAATATTTCTGGTACTCAGTTCTTGTCCTATTTTAAACTATTCTAAAACACTTATAATTAATTATATGATTGTCCATACTAATGCTTGCTATGAGATGTTTGTATGCCTAATTCCTGAACTGTAGTTCTAATAGAGATGACTATATTTAGCCACTGTTTCTTCAAGGATCCAATTAAAACAAGGTGATGTGGATGAGACTTAATTAAGTATGACAAGCATGTTTACAGGATGCAGAAGCTATGCAAAAACAGAGGAAAAGGTGACCATCTCCATATCAAACAGAGAATCAAAGAGAAATTACCCCTGAAGTCATCTTGATTTCATAACTGAGAGAATTTCCTGTTGCCTCCATCACCAGTCCATTTTCCTTTGCTGTGTAACCCTAGGCAGCTAATAGAATATCATAAGTATATTGTGATATTCCATTTGAGTCATAGGTTTCCAGCACCTGTTAGCTCTTTTTGTTTAGATAACAACATATACAACACAGTATAAATAAAAATAAATTGTAAAACAATAATATGTGTTTAATTAGCTAGAAATGACTCCTTGCTTAAAAAACTCTTGATAAAATTCTCCTGAAATCAATTTCTTAAAATGGTCTTTCTCTTTTTTGCATTGAACATTAGTTTCAAAATATTTTCAGGGTGATGGAACATATTTTACCTTTTTTTTTTTTGTTTTCCTTTCCCAATGTTTGGTGAAATCTCTAAAGCCCAGAGCAAAGACCCAATTGAAGGAGAACGCATAGCCAAGCTCCTTTCGTCAGAAGATGCCAGTGTGGTTGTCAACAAGGTTGATGGATAGAGAACCCAGGCTGGTACAGAGACTGAAGGAGCTGTCCTAGGCAGGTCCAAAGTGTCAACAGTAAAACACTGCCTTTGAAAACACAATTCAGAAGGCATAGTACTTGTTGAGACTCAGTTTGTACCATACTCTTGGCTAATCATACCTTCTTCACACCTAGCTCCCCACCCATCTTAGAGATCAGGCAAAACTACAGACCTACTTTTCATCATTCTTGACTGTGGCCAGTTACAACTGGATGAAATTCTTGTCATGTGGTTCAAAATATGTTCTTTTCAACACCCAGGAGTGATAAAATGCACCCATGGACTCCAGTGATGAACAACTCTATCCAATAACAGGAAACAGAGCTGAGATCTAGATCCAGGCCTTCTCTTCTAAAAATTTCTCTTTTGAGGCAGATTATTACAATTCCAAATGTATGACCAGACTCATAATATGTACATCTGGATTGTATAGGTTTTAAACTAATAAAAACAAGTTTAGTGTTGACATACATTTCTGTGATGAAACAGAAAGGGGTCTTTTTTCTTTCTTTCTACAACTACCCTTTTTATTTTCAAAAGAATATTATTGGCACTAAATAAAAGTGTATATGAAGAACTATACTTTTGTTTTTATTTGCATTTTTAGTTAAAGTTATGGTTGACTAGATAATTGTAGACTTTTGAAATCTTAAGATCCTAACTGTGAGTCACTCCTCTCTCATCATCAGTATTTGTAGCTGTGGTCCATGGTCTAAGGGTCTTTAAGTCTTAGTTACCTCTGTTGTAAAATTAAGTCAAAGCACAGTGATATGTTCAGTAAATAAATAAAAAAATAAAATAAAAATGCCTATATAATACCTTGTTGCCTTGAAAGTTGATACTCTTTCGTTGGCATTGCATTTCTGTGTTCCAGTTTTGTAGAAGAAAATATCTCTCCATATTATATGTCACATTTGTCTTTATCTTCTCTAGAGGAGGCTCAGAAATACCACTGTCATCACCAACATTCTTTGGAGTGGATATTGGAAAATATGAACAGCTACTTTATGGATTTAAAATTGACCCCAAGAGACATTCCCGTATTTTGTTGTGTCATTTGGCTTCATCACATCCCAACTGCGTTTCACTGCCTACCATGTTGGAAAGTGAAATGGAACAAGGAAAAAATTAACTCTGATCCAAAGTATATACTGGAACTATTCACTCATTCATTCTAGGTAGCCCAAGACTTCATCTCCTCTGTGCCAAAACCACTAGTCTCTTCAGACATGGCATCACTGATGTTGCTCGTTGCCACCAGGTATACACAGTTAACCTGAGTCCGTGAAAACGTGGCTTTGTCATTTCGTCTTTATCTGGTCCTGAATTTTGCATGTTGATGACAAGCTCTGTTGAGTCTTATAAGGGAACGGCTTGACCAGAATTGTATTTCCATTTTCTGTATTTTTGTCTGTGTAATTCAGGAGAACTAATTTTACTTGTGTGTATGCTAGGGTTTAATATTTACCAATAGTCTAATCATTTCCAAAATGGATTTAGCTCTGGTATAGTAAGTCAGGAGAATGAAGCAAGTTTCATAAATTTCAATATGATTAAAATAAAGGTCACGTTTAAAGGAGGGGGGCATGAGCTGCAAATTAATGCAAGGTTTTAAATGTTTGGGGGATTAAAAATTTAAATTGCACAGCTCAATTTTGCTAATATTGAAATGCATAATTTGAAACACTGGCAGACTCAATAAAGAGGATTCAAATGAAATAGAAAGTTTTAAAGTTTCCTCCAACTGATTGTGAATATAAATCATTCAGGAAGCTCATTTTAAATACAGTTTTGGTTCCTTTCCCAAGGACTCTAATTCAACAAATTTGAAATAAAAATATTGTTGAAGAAAGATCCCAGATGTTTCTGATTATCATAATTGCAAATTAAGCTACCCTATACCCCCACTCTATCCATTCCTTCCCTCATCTCTGATTGCTAACATCATCATCCTTCTGACCCTAGATGCTGTTGCCTCAGAATCTTATAACAAGTTCTATCCTTCACCATATTCAAAATTTCTAACATTAAATCAAGCAGCCTGTGTACTCAGTGTCCAGTGATAACAATCAAGACTTACCTAAGAAGGGGCTTTATTTTTCCAAGGTTAATGTAAGGGGGAGGAAAGGAAGACATAGTGGATGAGATTTCTTGATCTATTCAAACTTTACAGAAACAGAATGCTCAGATAAAGTTCAACATTTCCATTAGCCAGTCTTTTCTGGACCTTGTAACCCTATGACAGTTGCTGATCAGTATCATGCTCCTGAATTGGCCATTGATTTGTGTACACCAAGAATGATATCATCAAGAGGATGTAGTGGAGTCAAAGAGAGGTAGGAACAAATGTGAGTGTGATGAATTGTACTCCAAGAATGTGTGTACTGTTCTAAGAGCAAAAAAGGCCAGAACTTTCTTTACTTTTCCTCTTGTCATGTTTCATAAAGGAAAAAAATCATTTGTTCAAGATACTAGTTTCTCGCCATCTGGTCTTCTTGTAACAAGTCTGACTAGTTTAAGTGCTGAAAAAGAAAGAATATGGAGGAGCACCTCCTAGAAAGGTGCTGTGTTCTCTATTTCTGGTAAACTTAGTGAATCCAAGCCCATCAGGGAGCATGGTGATCACCCACTCTTACTCACAGATAGCTGGGTTATTATGCTTGACCTCAACAGTAGCATTAGAAGACAAGATCCATGACTGAGACATCCTCAATTCATTTGTCACTTTGCCTGAGTCACTGATGTGGCATGTATTTGGTATTTGCTCTATGGTAAGGAGAAAGTATTAATTTAAAGTGTTTGAAGTTTTCATTGGTGTACACTTATTCATTATGGCCAATTTCTTAGTTACCAAAAAATATACTAGCCATAGCATTGAGGTAAGATACCACCCAAAACTACCTGCTCAGGGATGCCACCTCCCATTGTGGTCTGGGCCCTCCTATGTCAATCATTAATCAAGAAAATACATCACAAAATTGCTTATAAGCCAATCTAATGGAGGTGTTTTCTTGAGAAGCCCTCTTTCCTAGTGACTTTAGCTTATGTCAAATTGACAAAACACTAACAAGCAGGCATTGTGTGTGTGTATGTGTGTGTGTGTGTGTGTGTGTGTGTGTGTGTGTGTGTGTACACTGTTTTTCCACATGGACCATTTTACAGCTGAGCTCTTTATGAGAGCAGATGCCATTTGATTATATACAGGGAAATCAAGTTTAGGGCTAAGTTGACATTGTTCTTGTATTCAGTCCCCAAAACTCCTTTCACAAGAGGATGAGAATGAAGAGTATGCCAAGATAAAAACTGACATGTGGACCAATGGAATCCAATTGAAGACCCTGATATTAATCCACACACCTATGAACATATGATTTTCAACAAAGAAGCCAAAACTGTACCATAGAAGAAAGAAAGCATCTTCAATAAATAGCACTGGAATAACTGGATGTCAACATGCAGAAGACTGCAAATAGATACATATCTGTCACCATGCACAAAACTCAAGTCCAAGTGGATCAAAGACCTCAACATAAATCCAGTTACACTGAACTTGATAGAAGAGAAAGTAGGGAATAGTCTTGAATGCATTGGCACAGGATACCACTTCCTAAATAAAACACCAATAGCACAGACACTGAGAGAAACAGTTAATAAATTGGACCTCTTGAAACTGAGAAGCTTTTGTAGAGCAAAGGACACAGTCAATAAGACAAAACGACAGCCTACAGAATGGGAAAAGATCTTCACCAACCCCACATCTGACAGAGGGCTGATCTCCAAAATATATAAAGAACTCAATAAGCTAGACTTCAAAATACTGAACAATCCAATTTTAAAAAATGGGCTAGAGAGCTTAACAGAGAATTCTCAACAGAAGAATCCCAAATGGCTGAAAGACAATTAAGGAATTGCTCAACATTCTTAGTTATCAGGGAAATGCAAATCAAAACAACTCTGAGATGCCATCTTACACCTGTCAGAATAGCTAAGATAAAAAACACTGAAGACAGCTTATGTTGGAGAGGATGTGGAGCAAGGGGAACACTCCTACACTCTTGGTGGGAATGCAAACTTGTACAGCCACTCTGGAAATCAGTATGGCGATTTCTCAGAAAATTGGGAATCAATCTTCCTCAAGACCCAGCTATACCACTCTTGGGCATATACCCAGGGAATGTTCAATCTTACCACAAGGACACTTGCTCAACTTTGTTCATGTCAGCATTATTTGTAAAAGCAAGAATTGTAGTGGTATTGTGTTCCCCAAAACATTGTGCACCCTAATAAACTTATCTGGAGTCAGAGAACAGAACAGTAGATACAGAGGCTAGAAAATGGTGGCACTCACGCCTTTAATCCTAGCATTCCAGAGGCAGAAATCTGTCTGGATCTCTGTGCATTCAAGGCCACGTTGGAAACAGCTAGGCATGGTGACTCATGCCTTTAATCCAAAAAAAGTGAGCCTTTAATCCCAGGAAGTGAGGGCAGAAAACAGAAAGGTATATAAGGTGTGAAAACCAGGAACTAGGCTGGTTAAGCTTCAGGCAGCACAGTTCAGCTGAGATCCATTTGGATGAGGACTCAGAAGCTTCCAGTCTGAGGAAACGGGATCAGCTGAGGAACTGGTGAGGTGAGGAAGCTGTGGCTTGTTCTGTTTCTCTGATCTTCCAGCATTCACCCCAATAACTGGCCTCAGGTTTGATCTTATTAATAAGAATTTTTTAAGATTCCTGCTACAAAGTAGCTGGAAACAACCTAAATGTCCCTCAACTGAAGAATGGATAAATAAAATGTGGTACATATACACAATGGAGTACTACTCAACAGTAAAAAAAACAATGACTTCATGAGGTTTGCAGGCAAATGGATGGAACTAGAAAATATCCTGAGTGAGGTAACCCAGATCCAGAAGGACAAACACGGTTTGTGCTCACTCATAAGTGGATACTAGATGTAGGGCAAGGGATGGCCAGACTGCAGCCCATGGCTTTGGAGAGGCTAGCTGACAGAACCCTGGGAGGAACAAATGGATAGCCTAGAGAAGTAGAAGTGGATGGGATCTACATGAGCTGGCTGGGGTTGGGGGGGTGGAGTGCAAGGAATGGGGGGTGAGAACATAGGGAAATGGGAGGGTTGAGCTGGAGCAGGGATGGAGTAGGAGAACAGGGAAGGAGATACCGTGATAGATGAAGACAAGTGGGAAGAGGCAGTGTGCTGGGGAAGCTCTCAGGAATACACAGGGATGACCCCCCCCCTTGAATTGCTGGCAGTGATCGAGGGGGTGCCTGGACTGGTCTACACTGGTGACCAGTCTAGTGAATACCCTAACTGTCATCATAGAGCCTTTATCCAGTGACTGATGGAGGCAGATGCAAGGATCTACAGTGGGGCCACCAGGCTGAGTTCCTGGATCCAGTCCATGGGAGCAAGAAGGGATTCGGCAAGTGGGGGACATTGAGATCATGATGGGAAGATGACCAGTCACACTGGTGGATACCCATGAACTGTGGACTAGTGGCTGCGGAGCCCCCATGGGACTGGATTAGGCCCTCTGGATATGGGAAATAGTTGTTTAGCTCGAACTGTTTGGGGGACACCCAGGTGGGGGATCCATCCCTGGTGCATGGGCAGGCTTTTGAGAGCCCGATGCCTGAGGTGTGGCACCTTGCCAAGCCTTGGTGTGGTGGGGAGGGGTTTGGACCTCCCTTGGCTCGGTGTGACTCCCCATGGAATACCTTGATTTGGAGGATGTGGGGATGGGAGTGACAGGAGGGAGGAAGTGGGATCTGTGGGTGGTATGTAGGGTGAGTAGAAAATTTCTTAATAAAAAAATGGGAAAAATAAAGAGTATGCCAAGAAAATAATACCTTCCTATGATTGAGAATCATAAAAAGATTATCATTGGTTCTGTACAGTTCATGAAATACAGATGTTCTTATCTCTATCTGAAGAATCGAAGAATTTGATGGACAACTGGGCACGTCCATGTATATTTCAGACCTCTGTTAGGAAATCATCAGATGTTCTCTATGTAAAGGACTTATATAATTTGATTTGTTGTTATCAATACCTACCATGATGACTCAGTTTAACTGTGGTAGAGGTAAATGGAATAGGAGAGAAAGCATGGCCATTCACTTGTCTTAATGAAGGCTGATACAAGTGGGCAGGTGGCCAGAAGGATTTTTTCCCTCTCTACCTCTATCCTATATTGCAGTGAACCATAGTACAGGATTTTCTATCCCCAGATGACTGTTGTTGTGCACAGAGAAATGATATGCCTGTCTGAGTCCTTCCATGGAGAGCAGATAGACTTGTGAGTTCCTTTATCTAGGCTATGATGTTCATGCATGAGGGAAGGTGTATTTTCCACATTCATAATT
The DNA here is from genome assembly GCF_949786415.1 of Peromyscus eremicus. Lineage (NCBI taxonomy): Eukaryota > Metazoa > Chordata > Mammalia > Rodentia > Cricetidae > Peromyscus > Peromyscus eremicus. The sequence goes on from NC_081426.1 coordinate 35,441,665, forward strand.
GACTAAAATTGAAAAACATTTAACCTGATCTTCTCATTAATTCTCTCTGTTCCTGGTTGTTCCTGTGGGCACAACCTGAGAAGAGTTTACTGATGCATCATATAGAACACTTACATCATCTAAAACTGCAGGAACATGTGGCCAAGCACCAGGACTCCTAGAGTAAGGTGGCTCACCTCATCGTGTAGGTTAATGCCAAGTACTCCTATAGCATCATCCAGTGAGCTGAAACAGGTATCCCACATGTGTATGCCTTTGCTCCCTTCATTTACTGCAACTATTTTGTTTTTTACATTGTCTTTCAAGCACCATTCATTTTGCTCTTGAAAAATATTTATTATAGAGCTTGCGGACTAGAAAAGTTTTTACATCACCTCATTTCCTAACTATAATCTCAAATAAAGATGGGGGAGAAGGGGTGAAGAAGTTCTAACTATGGTGTGAAATTCTCAGAGAGCCAAGAGTATTATTAAAAATTAAAATGTTCTATTGTAACAGTCAGTGATTGCTGTCTCTTGAGAGCAGTGGTTAAGGTTCATATTACTTCTGCTGATCTTAGAGTTTTAATGATAGCACAGCGTGATTCTCTAGTGATGATCTCTGCTTTCAAATATTGCCCTCCCAATATAGTTTGAAGTTGAATCTAAAGCTTTAAAGAGAGTACTTAATTAATTATTCTATACAAAAATCCCTTTGAATTCTGCTTATATTCTCAAATATATGTCTTTCCTAAGTTGCTAAGATAATTGTATATATTGGAGGACTTTGTAATGCTTAGGCTATTTACATTTTCTTAATGAATTCAGAACACTTGGTATTTTCAGTACTCATTAATTGTAATGCTTAGTCTATAAAACAGCAACATAAGTACACAGAAAACAAAATGCCATGAAAGAAATGGCAAAATCCTCAGAGGCAATGAGGAAGTGCAGGTTTTTTCATGGCTTTAAGTGAAATAGTATTATGTGAGGAGAATTAGTTTTAGTATAAGTATGAAGTATATCATGGTATAGAATTTGTTTAATGCTGATTATTTTATTCAGATTGTTCCAAATATTTTAAATAGATATTTTCATGTTTGTCTAATTATTAACAAAATGTATGCTTACTGCTAAAAGTATGAAAACCGTAATGAAATATAGGTAACATAAAAATCCCGCATGACTATTTTGCCTTTCCACAAGGAAATAACAGTCACAATTTAGAATGATTAAAGTAGATTGTCCTGACTGTTATAAAACATATTTTTTTGCCTTGATTTTGCTTGAAAGTTCGTTTTCGTTTTACGAGTTACTTTTTTATGATTATGAGTGTTTTACCTGCAAGAATATAAGTGCACCATAGTCATTTAGCATGAGGCCAGAATAGAACAGCAGATTCTCTAGGAAATGAAGTTACAGACAGCTGTGATCTGTCAGGGGGTGGGTCTAGGAACCAAATCCTGGTCCTGTGCAAGAGCAGAAAGTGCTCTTCACAGCTGAGCCATCTTTGTAGCTCCTGAAAGTTCATTTTAAATGTGTAATTTATTATTTTTATTATTCATACTATTTGATTCACTTAACTTAATCATGATCTTTAATTTCTATTTGTCTGTTTTCAAAATCTAGGTGAAATTATTCTGTGAATCTAATCTAATCTTTGTTAACACATGTACACTTGGGAATGAATGTAAGTTAACCTTTATTTTAAGTTGTGATTTTGAATGTACAAGTTATTCTAGTAGTTTAATAATTTCAATATTTTATATATGTACATATAAATCTCATATACTGTGCTATGATCATTTCAATTTAAAAATCTATCAATAAACATTTCAAAATGCCAATAATTTTTATGTTAATTTCTGTAATTTTGGTTATTTTTAGGGAATTCCTTTACTCAAAAATGATTATTTTTAGAATATATTTAGGGGAGGTCTGGAGGCAGGAGGGAATGGGAAAAGGGGGATCACACTGGGGGAGATGCAGCACGTAGCTGAAGTTTTCTCTGGTCCTGCCCAGCCTCATGGATCCTGTAGCCACTTATAAAATAATCACTCAGAAGCTTATATTAATTAAAATTGCTCAGTCATTAGCTCACTAGCTCTTACATTTAAACTCATCCCATTTCTGTTAGTCTATATATTGCCACGTGTTCTGTGGCTTTACCTGTGTGCTGTTACATGCTGCTCCCTGGACAGTAGGCTGTCATCTACTGACTCAGCCTTCCTATTCCCAGAATTCTCCTTGTCTGTTTATCCTGCCTATCCTTTCTGCCTGGCTACTGGCCAATCAGCATTTTATTTATCAACCAAATCAGCGCAACACATTCACAGCATACAGAACGACATTCCCATCACGAGCGGGAGAGTACTGGAAGAGACAACTGGAAAAGGGAGCATTTTGGGGTGAAGTAGAAACTTAGTGCAATGGAAACACCCAAGAATCTACAACAGTGATCCTCACTAAGATTCCTAGCAATAGGGGATATGTAGCTCAAATTGGCCATCTCCTGTAACCACGTAAGACTTCCAGGGAAGGGATTGTGAACTCAGCCCAGCCACATAACCTTCAACCTAAAATTTGTCTGGCCTACAAGATATGCTGTAGTAAACATGGCACAGAAATGGTGGAACTGGCCAGCAATGACTGGTCTAGTGAGACCTATGCCATGAGAAGGAACCTACCCCTGACACTGCCTGGAGTGCCAGGACCCAGAGGCTAGATATCCCAGATACCTAGGTTAGAATCAAACACAACTGGCTAAAGAAAAAGAAAGAAAAAAGAAAAAGAAAAGAAAAGAAAAAAGTCAATGTAATGATGCCTTATGATATTCTGCTATACTTATAGATTGGTGCCTACCATAATTGTCATTAGAGAGGCATCATCCAGTAACTGATGGAAACAGATGCAGAGACCCACAGCCAGACTCAGAGAGCTCAAGGAATCCTGAGGAGGAGGGGAAAGAAGGATTGTAGGAGCTAGAGTGGTCAAGGACACCACAAGTAAACTCACAGACTCAACTAATCTGGGCCCACAGGGGCTCACAGAGACTGAAGTGACAACCAGGGAGCCTGCATAGGACTGACCTAGGCACTCTGCATATATGTTACATTTGTGTAGCTTGGACTTCTTGAGGGAATCTTAACAGTGGGAGCAGGGGCATTCTCTGACTCTTCTTTCTTTATTTATTTTTTTCTTTAAGAAATTTTTTATTCATTTCATATACCAGCCACAGATCCCCCTCTCATCCCTCCTCCCACTCCTTCCAGCCTTCTCCTTCAACCCACCCTCCATCCTCTCCTCTGAAAAGGTAAGGCCTCCCATGGGGAGTCAGCAAAGCCTGGTACACTCAGTTGAGGAAGGTCCAAGTCGTTCCCCCTGCATCAAGGCTGTGCAAAGTATTCCATGATAGTTAATGGGCTCCAAAAGCCAGCTTATGCACCAGGGACAGATCCTGGTCCCACTGCCAGGGGCACCTCAATGAGACCCAGCTACACAACTGTCTCACTTGTGAGGAAGGCCTAGTCCAGTTCCATGCAGGCTCCACAGCTGTTGGTCTAAAGTTCACGAGTTCCCGTGAGCTCGATTCAGTTGTCTCTGTAGATTTCCTCCATCATGATCTTGATAACCCTTGCTCATAGAATCCCTCTTCCTTCTCTTTTACTGAACTCCTGTGGCTCAGCCTGGTGCTTGGCTATCAGTCTTTGCATCTACTTCCATCAGTTCCTGGATGAAGGCTCTATGATGACAGTTAGGGTATTCACCAATATGATTACTGGGATAGGCTAGTTCAGGAACCCTCTTCACTATTGTTAGTAGTCTAAGCGGGGGTCATCCTTGTAGATTCCTGGGAACTTCCCCAGCACCAGGTTTCTCCCTATACTCCATGATGTCTCCCTCTATCAAGCTATCTCTTTCCTTGCTCTCACATTCCGTCCTGTTCCAGCTCAACCATCATGTTCCCTTGTTCTCATCCCCTATCCTCTATCCTCTATTGCCCCCCTCATCCCCAATTTACTCAGGAGATCTCATCTTCTTCCCCTTCCCAAGGCTATCCATATGCCCCTCTTAGGGTCCTCATTGTTAGCTAGCTTCTCTGGAGCTGTGGGTTGTAGTCTGGTTATCCTTTGCTTTACATCTAGTATCTACTTATGAATGAGTACATATCATATTTGTCTTTTTGAGTCTGGATTACCTCACTCAGGATGATGTCTTCTAGTTTCATCCATTTGCCTGCAAATTTCATGATGTCATTGTTTTTCACAGCTGAGTAGTAAGTACTCCATTGTGCAAATATACCACATTTTCTTTATCCATTCTTCAGCTGAGGGGCATCTAGGTTGTTTCCAGGTTCTGGCTATTATGAACAATGCTGCTATGGACATAACTGAGCAAGTGTCCTTGTGGTATGATTGAACATTCCTTGGGTATACGCCCAAGAGTGATATCATTGGGTCTTGAGGTAGACAGATATCTAATTTTCTGAGAAAACACCATACTGATTTTCAAAGTGGCTGTACAAATTTGCAGTCCAACAGTGGATGAGTGTTCCCCTTGTTCCACATCCTCTCCAATGGAGGCGTGCCTTTTCTGAAGAGAAATTGAGGAGGAGTGCATGTGGGGCCGAGGGGAGATGGGGTTGAGGGACTGAGTAAAGAAGATGGAGGGAAAACCACAGTCACAATATAAAAAATAATAATAATTGTAAAAAAATCATTAAAAATACATATTTCTTCAACATTCTAATTTTGTATTGTAGACAATAAAATGAGACTGATCACTGCTTTATATGTAATAGTTTGTACTGTTTTATTTTTCTTTCTTTAACAGGATTTTGTAGATCTGCATTAATTCTTAAGGACCACATTTCAAGTGTTTTTTGTTCCCTCCTATACAATCAAACAAACTCCTGGGAAACAGAGTCATATGTCAATAAACTGTACTTATAAGCACAACACAAAATCACTATTGCCAGGAGACACTGGGACATAAAAACTAACAAGAAATAAAGTTCTGGACAAGGCTGAACACTGGAAAAATTAAGCAGCATGTTTGTGACTGTCAGTCAATGGGCATGATGATGTGCTCATTATGCAGTAGCTATTTTATGATAGAAAAAGACAGGATATTTTCATGAAGAACAAGTAGAAATACCTTCAAAGATATCATAGCTACTAAATACTGAAAAAAGAAGGATAAATGCATCAGATCCTGAGTATAAGTCGGATTTTTTCTTTTGCTAAGCCCCAACATATGCATATGTACCATAAATTCAAAGCAGTATACCTGAAAAGAAGTGAATTTTACTTTGTCTCAGAGGATGAAGATTAGAACCAGAGAAGAATGGGCATGATGGTGGGGGTGATCTACATCTAGATAATGGTTTTGGGTTGGCCTGGCCTATACCATTCTCAAAATTCAGTGAGTATATGGTTAAATTTGTTCTTTTTTTGGATATACATAGTATAACTAAAGATAAATCATTTAAACTTTTAAAAAATAATATTAATATTCACTCTGTAGCATATGCTATCTACAATTGACTTAAATGCAGCAAAAATAAGTACTGATGGATGACTATGTGTCTTGGTTACTATTCTATTGCTGTGAAGAAACATGATGATCAAGTTAATCTATGGAAGAAAGAATTTATTGAGGGCTTAAAATTTCGGAGGGTGAGAGTCCATGACCATCATAGTGAGGAGCATGGCAACAAGTAGGCAGCCATGGTGCTGGAGCAGTAGCTGAGAACTCACATCTTGAAACAGGAAAAGAGATGTTGGAAATGATGTGAGTCTTATGAAACCTCAAAGCATGCTCCTAGTGGCACAACCCCTTCAACAAGGCTCATGCTTCTCAAACATTTACACCAACTGAGGACCAAATACATTTTGGTCCTCATATATCATATACCATACTCAACTATATGACCCTTGGAGGTCATTCTCATGTAAGCCACAAAACTAGGGGATGAGTAAATGCATAGATATACACATTAGCATTTCATCAAGTTTATTCTAGCATTTAGATATTTACTGGTCAGTATGAAACTTAAAGCAATTTGGCTAATCTCTGGGAGGGATAAGGTAGAAAACTTTAAATATATTTCAGGAATCAAAACAAAACAAAAACAAAGCAAACAACAACACACACACATCAAAACCTCAAAACATTTTTTAATTCTGACATGGATGCTTCTAAGTATAGATCTAGTTTTATTTTACTTTTGACACTGGGTCTCTATTTGCTTCCTAGGAACCTAAAATCAAAAGCCTTTGCAATCTAATAACGTGCCATTGAAATTTTTAACCATAGCACTAATGTGATGGATTTTGAATGCCTGAAAAACATACATTTTAAAGATGACTAGACTGCTACTCACAACTCCAGGGAGGGTACCTAGAAAACAGGACCCTAAGAAAGACACAAGGATCGCCCAGTGACAGAGAAATGGATGAGATCTACATGAACAACCTAGACGTGAGTGCAGGTAATGAAGGGCAAGCAAGGGTTGAGGGAAAAGGGAGCTTAGGGGAGCTGGAGATCCCAGCTGGATCAAGAATAGAGAGGGAGAACAAGGAATAAGAGACCATGATAAATGAAGACCACATGGGAATAGGAAGAAGCAAAGTGCTAGAGAGGTCCCCAGAAATCCACAAAGATACCCCCACAATAGACTACTGGCAATGGTCGAGAGAAAGCCAGAACTGAACTTCTCTGGTGATCGGACGGCCAAACACCCTAACTGCCATGCTAGAAACCTCATCCAATGACTGAGGGAAGCAGATGCAGAGATCCACGGCCAGGCCCCAGGTGGAGCTCCAGGAGTCCAATTGGCGAGAAAGAGGAGGGATTATATGAATGAGAATTGCTGAGACCAAAACTGGAAAAAGCACAGGGACAAATAGCCAAACTAATGGAAACACATGAACTATGAACCAATAGCTGAGGAGCCCCCCGCCCCCAACTGGATCAGGCACTCTGGATAGGTGAGACAGTTGATTAGTTTGAACTGTTTGGGAGGCCCCCAAGCAGTGGGACCAGGACCTGGTCCTTAGTGCATGAGCTGGCTGTTTGGAACCTGGGGCTTATGCAGGGACACTTGGCTCAGCCTGGGAGGAGGGGACTGGACCTGCCTGGACTGAATCTACCAGGTTGAGCTGAATCCCCAGGAGGGAGGAAGGCGGGGGTGAGGGGGTGGGGGTGGGGGAATGACATGGGAATCCGTGGCTGATATGTAAAATTAAATTAAATTATAAAAGAAAAAAAGAAAAAAAAGAAAAACATATTTTGATGAATGTTGAACAGTAATTTTTTTTTTTTTTTTTTTTTTTTTTTGGTTTTTCGAGACAGGGTTTCTCTGTGTAGCTTTGCGCCTTTCCTGGAACTCACTTGGTAGCCCAGGCTGGCCTCGAACTCACAGAGATCCGCCTGGCTCTGCCTCCCGAGTGCTGGGATTAAAGGCGTGCGCCACCACCGCCCGGCGAACAGTAATATTTTAAAAACATGTTTATCTGCTTATTTTTTCTCATATTCAGTGAATATTCTTTTTTTTTTTTTTTTTTTTTTTAGTTTTTCGAGACAGGGTCTCTCTATGTAGCTTTGCGCCTTTCCTGGAACTCACTTGGTAGCCCAGGCTAGCCTCGAACTCACAAAGATCCACCTGGCTCTGCCTCCCAAGTGCTGGGATTAAAGGCGTGTGCCACCACCGCCTGGCTCAGTGAATATTCTTGATCAATAAGGGCAGGAATTGTGAGTTCAGGGAGGCTCTCTTCTTTTCCATGAGTTTTTGTCATGTCTTCACTCTTCTGTAGATGATCATTTCTAAATATGTCTCATTCCTATTCAGAATTCTCATCCCCTTCTTTCCCAGTAGCCAGAAATGTTGCTGTTCCCATCACCATTTGAAACTTTACTGCCCAATTTTAAATTCCTAGCTTTCTTTTGCTGGCAGACCTTTGTCTTTCTTTTTCTTCTTTCCTTCCTTCTTTCCTCCATTCCTCCTTCCTTCTTTCCTTTATTTCTTCCTCCCTTCTTTCCTCCTTCCTTTCTTTCTTAAATTCATTTATTGAGCTGGAGAGATGGGTTAGCAGTTAAGAGTACTCTTGCAGAAGACCAGGATTCAATATCCAACACCCACATGATGTCTCATTCACTGACTCTGGTTCCAGGAGACCCAATACCTTCTTCTGGCCTCTATGGTTACTAGGCAATATCCCCATGGGTATTTTGCCTGTGTATATTATGGGCACCATGTGCATGCCTGGTACCTTAGGAGACCTGAAAAATGGCACTGCATCCCTGGGAACTGAAGTTTCAGAAGCTTGTGAAACACCACCATATGGGTGGTAGGAACTGAACTTAGGTCCTTTGCCAAAGCAAAAAAGGCTCTAAACCATTGAGCTGCCTCTCCAGCCCAACTCAGCTCCTTTGCAATTTTGTCTGCCTGTTGGCTGCATTTGCCTTAAATCAGGGGACATTTTCCCCCTACAGTTTCAAAAGTTGTGGTGGTATTGTGTTCCCCAAAATATTGTGCACCCTAATAAACTTATCTGGGGTCAGAGAACAGAACAGCCACTAGATACAGAGGCTAGAAAATGGTGGCACTCACACCTTTAATCCTCACATTCCAGAGGCAGAAATCCGTCTGGATCTCTGTTAGTTCAAGGCCGCACTGGAAACAGCCAGGCATGGTAACACATGCCTTTAATCACAGAAAGTGAGCCTTTAATCCCAGGAAGTGAGGTCAGAAAGCAGAAAGGTATACAAGGCATGAAAACCAGGAACTAGGCTGGTTAAGCATTCAGGCTTTTGAGAAGTAGTTCAGCTGAGATTCATTTTGGATGAGGACTCAGAGGCTTCCAGTCTGAGGAAACAGGATCAGCTGAGGAATTAGCAAGGTGAGGTGACTGTGGCTTGTTCTGCTTCTCTGATCTTCTAGGATTCACCCCAATACCTGGCTCCAGGTTTGATTTTATTAATATGAACTTTTAAGATTCATGCTACAAAAAGTCATGTTTTGGATTTATGTATTCTCGTTCTTATTGAAAACACAAAGCAGATGCTCTCTGTTTTGTTTGTTTAAAGCTCTATTAATTGTAAGTAAAAATGCATTTCACCTGCATTCTGAGTATGGCATCATTTCCTATTGCTCATCCTACATCATAAATCAAATGTTTCTATAACCCTGGAGTTCATGTGTCAAAGCCCCAGAGCTCAGTGTGATATTATTCAAAGGTGAAGTCTTCTGATGACAATGAGGTGGAAGTTAATTCCTTTTTTTATCCACTTTTTAATTAAGAAATTTTTTATTCATTTTACATACCAACCACAGAGCTCCCTCTTTTCCTTCCTCTTGCCCCTCCAAACTTACTCTCCTCCAATCCACACCCCATTTTCTCCTCTGAAAAGGTATGGTCTCCCTTGGAAGTTAATTCTTGAGAACAGGACTTGCAATTATCATAATGAGAATAATTCCCCCGCTGTTGTTTTTGATTGTTTGTTCAAGATAGGGTCTCACTATATAGCTCTGGCTGACCTAGAACGTACTATGTAGACCAGGCTGACCTTGTACTCAGAGATCTACCTGCCTCTGCCTCCTAGATACTAGGATTAAAGTCACGTGCCACTATGACTCGAGCGATTAATTCCTTGACAAACTTAGAAAAAGAGAAACCACTTTGATCTCTACAGCCACCTGCAAACCAAGAAAATGGATCTCAACAGACATCAAATCTCTAATAGCTTGTTCTCAGCCTGCTTAGCCCTTAAACTTAAAAATAAATACCTGCTGTTTAAGTTAACACATCTATAGTACATTGTAGGGTAGATTGAAGAGATTAGATGTTCAAAAGACATCTTATGGTCAATATCAGAAATTCATAAAGATTTTACATAAATTTTAATATATACCCAGAATCAGCATAGGATAATAGTTGGTATTATCAAAGCCAAGTGGACCAGTTATCCTTGTTATGTACAAATCCTTGCCTTCCCTGACACCAGCACATTGCTCCTGACTCTAGCTTTCAGAAATGGTTTATTACAGCTGAAATTTTAGAGAAACCCACTGGCCCTCAAAACCTGGTCTATATGACCATTTAGCCATCTTCCACCACAGAACTTGGGCACAACACTAGGCCACCCCAAGTCTGTGTTAGAAATGAGTGGCATCATAAGAACATAAAGGTTTAGAAAGATTTGATGGTGACAATGGTCCCATAATCACAGTTGTGACAGTGTAGTGATGTGGACTAAACTAGAAAGAGCACCTGCTTTCTTGTCCTGGTCTTTTATTTTCCTCTCTTCTCTTCTCTTCTCTTCTCTTCTCCTCTTTTTTCCTCTTTTTCTTTCTTTTTTCCCCAACTAAATAACTTTGGACAAGATGGCCTTTCCTCTCTGGCTTTGCTTTTTCATATATGAAGTGAGACTAATAATCATCCTGTCCATCTCAGAAGACACTGCCTCAGCGAGTCCAAAGGTAATATTTTATGGTGACATTAATAGCTCTGGTCTATATGCAACTCTCACTCCACTGGAATTCTTCCAAAAATAGACATAAGCAAGGAGAATGGAAAGCAGAAACGTGTGAAGTGGAAAAGCAGCTTTGATCAATAATACCATATTGACTAGTTGGTGTGCACCTTCCTAACACAGTGTAGAAATCAGAAACAAGCCAGGTCGTGGTGGTGCATACCAGCACTCGGGAGGCAGAACCAGGCAGATCTCTGTGAGTTTGAGGCTAGCCTGATCTACAAAGATCCAGGACAGGCACCAAAACTACACAGAGAAACCCTGTCTTGAAAAAAAAAACAACAACAACAAAAAGAAATCAGAAACAGACACAAATTCTGCCCTAAGGAAAGCACTAAAGTCTTTGTAGTGTTTGCAACTAACTTTTATCAAGCACCACTCCCTGCCCCCACCACACATACACACTGTGGAAACTATGCTAAATCCTTTATCTCACACACACACACACACACACACACACACACACACACACACACACACATACACTGTGGAAACTATGCTAAATCCTTTATCTCCCACACAACTTGTCATACATAGAGTTTTCTGAGTCATGTTCCTAAGGATTCTGACTCTGCAAACCTTTAATTCAGCTTAAGAATTTTCAATGTTAGGAATCTCTCCTGGTTACAAGTATCAAGTTAAGATATGAGACAGATGATGAACTATGGGATCCCAGTGGGCACAGAAATCAGGGAAGCTAAGATTTTCAAATATATCAGACTGCAGAGACCATCTGAAACATAGGTTAAAAATATACAATCCCAGGCTCTCCTCCTGGTTACTCTGACACAGTAATCTGAATTAAACTGAAGAATCTGCATTCTCGTATTCTCGTTGTCTTAACTAACTCTTAAAGTTGGGCAAGTTTGTGCTTTAAGGGAGTTATCTACAGTTACCTACTAACATCTAAAAGGAAAATGAAGCCCAGTTTCCTGGTTCAAGGCAGAGTTCATTCAGTTCTTTTGCTGTCCTAGAAGAGCTACTAGGGTCTGCATGGATTATTTGACTGCTCAGTCTGACAGTGTTCTCTTGCTGCATACAGGTATTTCTGATATCCTTGGCTCAACCTTGCAATACCCTGTGTCAAGCTCATCACAAAGCCCTTGCAGCATGGAAATTGTAAAACACAACAGCTCCATGTCAAGTCTAGTGAGGGGTAAAAACAAATCCATGGAAACTGTTGTCACAGTCACAGGAACTGCTTAGCCAGCTGCAGGAAGCAAACAAATCCACTGTAACATTAACTCAGGCAGAAGGTTCCAGCTCATTGAAAGCAAGCTCATTTGTTTTCCCATTAAGGCTCATCCAAGCCTACCTGGGCTGTGCTCACTAGGTTATAGTAGCGCCAGGGCAGAGCTGGGTAGAGTTGATAGATTTATGACACACTGCCTTGATGACATATTTACCAGACATTGCCTGCAAGAGCCAGAGGCCAGGAGCTGGAAGATGAGAGTACTTACTGGAAACTGAGCCCACTGGGAAAAAAACAGGTAGAAGGCAACTGATGAGAGAAGCCCCTCTTGGAATGTGTGCTCAGAGAGCAGTGAGTTCTATGGACAGAGATTGCAGAGATGGGAAAGCAGTCTTCTGGGAGTCAGGAGGAGGGAGAAAGGATATCTACTCTGGCTCCTGTGCGTAGATGTGAGGAAGTGAAGATTTTTCTGAGCCCTGGATTCCACATTTTTTTTAAAAAAATAGGATTAAATTTATTCTGCCTCACAGAGTTAGTGGACACAGAACATAAGAGAAATGCAAGGATGCATCATCATGCAGTCCAGTATTAGACATGATCATATATCCTTCAAGTTTACATGTGTTTGGGAAATACACTTACCTCTGGCTAGGTTCTATTTAAAGGAAGGGGAGCCCCACAGTATTAGTATACTAAGGAGAGTTCTGTTTGAATGATTTCTGCTTATTGATAGAGAAGAAAGAAAGCAGGAACATAAAAATTATTATGCAAATCATATATTGAGACAGATTTTTTTCTCATTGATTGTTCATGAAACCCTTATGTTAGAAGCTACTATCTCTATGGTTACAGAAACTAAGAACTAAAAATTTAAGTTATGAGTCCCAGTCACACAACTTATTTGAGCCATGCCTGAGACAGGGCAGGTATCCAACAAATATATTTTCCAGTGTTCCCAAACTAGAATTTTATTCTCCTATAAGGATACACATTTGTACAGTAGCCTTTATTTGTTCAAGCATTTGTTCATGTGCACACTTTCACTAAATGTTTTCTCTATTAGCCACTGCTGTGTGAAAATCCTTTTAAAAATATAAAAGTAAGTCAGACAAATTTTGTGTCTTTGGTTGTTAGAGAGTGTATATTCAGATATGTGTGTTGTCCTTTATGTTGTCAAATTAACATAACCAAGAGTCACTTGGGAAGAGTGATTCTCAATTGAGAGATCGCTCAAATCAAGACTGGTTTGTGTCCATGTCTGTGAAGAATCATCATGATTGTTGATTGATGTGGAAGGATCCATGAATAGAAATCCCTGTGACACAGGCTGGATATGATGAACATATGCAACTTTCCAGAGGAATGATAAAAGATTAGTCACACATTTCAGCAGAATGTGGGTGGCTGTATGTGCACCTTTGAAGGGCAAAGGTTAACCTCAGCTGTTGTTGTCCAGGAACACAGTGTTCTATTTTGAGACAAGATATCTCACTGAGATCTGTGGTTCACAGATTCAGATATCCTGATAGGCCAGTGAGCCCCATGAATCTTCCAGTCTCCATCTCCCCAGAGCTGAGCTTAAAAATATATACGACCATAGTTGGCTTTTTACATGTTTGCTGAGGATTGAACTCAGGTCCTTATGTTGCATGGCAAGAACTTCAACTGAACTCTCACTCTACTCTAGCTGTCTAAGACTCCTTGTGGTGGTATTGTGTTCCCCAAAATATTGTGCACCCTAATAAACTTATCTGGGGTCAGAGAACAGAACAGCCACTAGATGCAGAGGCTAGAAAATGGTGGCACTCACACCTTAATCCTAACATTCCAGAGGCAGAAATCTGTCTGGATCTCTGTGAGTTCAAGGCCACACTGGAAACATCCAGGCATGGTTACTCACGCCTTTAATCCCAGAAAGTGAGAGCAAAAAGCAGAAAAGTATTTAAGGCGTGAAGACCAGAAACTAGAAGCTTTTAGCTGGTTAAGCTTTCAGGCTTTTGAGAAGCACAGTTCAGCTGAGATTCATTCCAGATGAGGACTCAAGAGGCTTCCAGTCTGAGGAAACAGGACCAGCTGAGGAATTGTGAGGTGAGGAAGCTGTGGCTTGTTCTGCTTCTCTGATCTTCCAGCGTTCACCCCAATACCTGCTCCAGGTTCATTTTCATTAATAAGAACTTTTAAGATTCCTGCTACAACTCCTTAGTTTGCTTTCTGTTGTGATAAACACGATGACCAAAGGCAAGTTGGAAATAGAAATGGTTTCTCTCAGCTTACCCATTCAGGTATCAGTCCAAGGGAAATCATGGCAGAAACTCATCTAGATCATGAACCTTGGAGGAAAGTATTTACTGGCTCAAACCCTCTCTCTGTGATCTCCCAGCTTTCTTATACATCCTAGGACCATTTGCCCATAGCTGAAAACTCTCATAATGTGTGAGACCATCCTCATCAATTAACAATCAAGACAGTTTTTCACAGACATGACTATAGGTTAATGTAATCTGGACAGTTCCTCAACTTGCACTTTCTTTTCCCAGTGACCCTTGGTTGTGTCAAGTTGGCAATGAAAACTAACTGGGACAGGGTTTGTATGTCCAGGGTGAAAAGAAGGACAATACAGACATCAAGAAATTTCTGAACTTCAGGGAATTGAATGGTTAAGGGGAAAATGTATCATAACTTCAGTGTAGTACAATGGTGAGTCCACTTTTTTCTGTGTCTATTTGTATGGTGGCCATAGCTTCCCTCCAGCGCCCCTGAGAAGCCACATAATGGGAGCCCCTTCACGTACAATTTGCAGATATCTTCTCCTGTTAAGGGTAATACAAGCCTGAAAAGTCATCACCCTTCTACAAAGCAAGGGCATCTTGTTGTGATCCCAGGACAATCCACTTTTCTCTACTGGTTGAAGTTCATAAGCTGGCTGTGCTGACTTCGTGCTTGATAGCCACAGCAGAAACATTGTGAACATTCTAATAAGAAAATAAAAGGATGGAAGTTTGGTATGCTGCTATAACTTCAATTTGACCTGCAACCTCCATTTTATTACAGAGATGTATAAGAAAGGGGAGATACAGTGCACTTAGCAGCTCCTGTGGAGAAGCCAAAATTAAAACTCATCTCTAGAAATTTATCCCTTTTCTGCTTCAGATGTATGCAAATATTAATCAAAAGACCACCACATTAGGAGCGGGTGTGATTAACATAATGCTGCCTCATGGATTAATTCTTTCCAAGGAACCAAAGGTAAAACTGTTTTCCCTTTTCCTTAATCCTCTCTAATAGATGCAGAGTTGCCAATAGAAGTTTTTTTTTTTCTATATCACAATATATTTATGTGGTGAACTCTCTCCTTAAATATAGATGTGAAGATAGACAGTATACCTAATTATTCCCTGTGCAAGCATGGAACTTTTAGAACCAGATGGAGCAGACATTATTTATCTAGTTTATTCTCAGGAAATCTATGGCCATATCACGATTATTTGTTGCTCTGAGATATGTGATCCAAAAAAATGACTGTTTCTTTTCTTTTCTTTCATGTGTAAAATATTACTGTGCTAACAAGAGTGAAATGGTTCGGAAATCAATCTGTCAATATAAATAAAAATTTTGAAACATGTAATTCTTTTGGCACAGAAATTTTATGTCTAGAATTTCTCTTAAAGAAATTTAATCATTCTACATATAGAAACCACAATGTGTATATCTAGTACTAAATAATATGGAATTATAATAATAACTAGAAAAAACTATGATCTACAAGTTTTAAACCCTATTTGCAAAAAATGATAACATGGTATTATCTCAAGAAAATGTTATATTTTATACTAGCCATGAGGCTAGTAATGGCAATGATAATGCCAATATTTTTGAACATTGATAATTAGTCTAATGATATGTGTGCAATATATTTTTACTTTGTTTTATTTTTTATTTTTTTAATTGAAAATAGATTCATCTCTCATACAATAATCTTGACCATAGTTTCCCCTCCCTCAACTCCTCCCACCTCTCCCACACTTCTCCTCTCCCCCAGATCCACTCCCCTTCCGTTTCTTCTACAGAAAAGAGCAGACCTCCAAGAGATGACAGTCAAACAGGACAAAACAAGATATAATAAGATAGACAAGGCAACCCAACTGGAGCAAAAGAGTCCCAAGAGCGGGCAAAAGAGTCAGAGATACACCTACTCTCACTGTTAGGAGTCCCACAAAAAAATCATCAAGCTAACATTCACAACATATATGAACAAGACCTGGTGCAAACAGACTAAAAAAGAAATTGTGGAAACAACGCCCTTCATAATAGTCACAAACATAGGATATATATGCAATACTGAGTCCTTACCAAATCCCAGTGAGGCAGACACTACTGTTGTTATTATCTCCACATATCAAATGAGAAAAATAAGGCATTTCTGCTGTCATTGTGATTTATTTGGGGTCCCAGAGTCAGATGCATTGCTTCTTCCTGAGACCACCTTCAAGTCATCATAGGATGAAAGGTTTCAAACTCAGAAAAGTGTTTTCTTCACAGTTACAGTTTGTTGCCTAGTAGTCCAGGCTTGCATTGTCATCTGTATGGGAGGCTAAGGCTGGAGAATTTAGAATTAAAGGCTGGGCAATTTAGTGAGACCCTGTCTTAAAGTTAAAAATAAAGAGATGGTTTAGGGTATAGCTCAGTGGTAAAGTGTTTGCCTAAAATGCAGAAGTTCCTGAGTACTATAAAACAATGAACTCAGAAATATCAAACAGGAAGTTCAGGAGAGCAAGTATGGTCTTCCATACTTCAGGAGAGCAAGTTGTCTTGCCTCAGTGAAGTAGTACAGATGGTGCTCACTTCTCCCAGCCATAATGTTTACTGTCGTGTGTGCAGTATTGTCATCCAGGTACATTCATCTAAGCCCTGGTGCTCAGGGTTTTTAATGGAGATCATCAGCATCTACTTGACCAGTCTAACCACCCAGTTCCAGTGCTTGCATATGTCAGGCTGCTAGAGCTTGTCCCCAAACCCCTACTACAAGTAGCATTGTTAGCAAAGCCTGTGCAGAGGGGCCCAATACAGAAATTCAATGGTATTCTTATCAGAGAACTTTTTTCAAGGGCTTTGTGCTTCATGTCCAGGCCTAGTGTTGATTGAGTACTTACATGAGCATAATATGAATATATGAGACTTGTTGATTTAACATCTTACCCAAATGACTACACAATTAGACAAAACCCAGCTGTTTTGGATCCTGCAAAGCAGAAAGCCATTGTCTTTTGCTGAGTAAACTCAATGCCAAAGCCATGAATATAGCTGTGAGACAGAGAAGAGAAGCATTTTCTGTTAATGGCATGACAGACTACCAACAAATCCATGCTGTAAGTGAGGGTAAACATACAGATGCAGTGAGTAAGGTAAGGATAGGAACACTAAGACTTAAAGTTAAAATAGGGATTAAATTATAACAGGAGTTAGGACAGTCCCTGGAAGGATGTTGGGGATTCAGAAGCATGATGGACTTTAGGATTTAGAACTGGTCAGATTGAGTCTGACAATTGCATGTGTATCTACAATTCTCTCAAAAAGTTGAACATAAAAAAAGTTAGTACTGGCTGGAGCAGAATGAAAAAGGAAGACAAAAGATAATTCTGCCATGTTCAGAAAACACTGGCCACACATTCATGAGGTTACAGCAGATGTCATTGCTGCACAAAATTCAACCACTTAACATTCCAGCTTGCAAAAAAAAGGGACTCACGAACCCCTACTCCTAACCAAGGAGCCATTGACAGTTGATGCCTTCTGGTGAAGGAAGAGTAATTTTTCCTTAATGGTGCAGCCCAGAGTAGGTTGACCATGCCACAGTGGATGGCTACACAACCATGAATATATTGGACTGTATAGGTTATAGAAAAGAAAGAATAAGAAGAGGAGGAGAAGAAGAAGCAGAAGCAGAAGAAGGAGAAGAGAAAAAGATGACAAATTGGGGCTGAAGAGATGGCTCAGTAGGTATGAGTGCTGGCTGCACTTTCAGACAACCACAGTTCAATTCCCAGAACCCATGTGGTGCCTTACAATCCTCTGTAGTTCCTGGGTACCCAATGCTTTCTTCTGGCCTCTGTGGGCACCAGGTTAGCAAGTGATGCACAGACACACGTGTAGACAAAACACTCATAAATATAAAGAAAATTTTAAAATAGGGAAAAAAAATTCTTAAAAGCGATGAATTTAGGAGGAGGAGTTAGGGGAGGAATGAGGGATAGATATAGTCAAAATGCATTATGAACACATATGAAATTCTCAAATAATTAATAAAATATTAGATATGACAATTCTAAATAGACAAGAGCAGATCATTAAGAGGCCTTTGTATTTCAGGAAAGAAAATAAAACTACTTACTTTACAAGACACAGGAGTTCTGGAAAATAGTGAAATCTCTGGAGTAAGTAAGATGCTCACATCCACTTTATTGAAGTAAAGCTAATGACTAAGTCTTCTCTACTATTTGTGTACAAGTATGTGTGTGTGTGAGAGAGAGAGAGAAAGAGTGTGTGTGTGTGTGTGTGTGTGTGTGTGTGTGAGAGAGAGAGAGAGAGAGAGAGAGAGAGAGAGAGAGAGAGAGAGAGAGAGAGTACATGTGTGTATGCATATGTTATATATGTGTATAGCACATCCACATGAGAGTGCAGGTGTACAAGTCCAAGTCTATGCATATAGAAGCCAGAAAAGGATGTTCAGTCTCCTCTTGGATCAATCTCCAACCTATTTGCCTTAAGATAGAATCTCTCACTGAACATGACGGCTGATGTTTCAGCTCTCCTGACTGTCCAGCAAAATCTCAGAATCCACCTGGCTCTACTGTGCAACACTAGGGTTACAGATACGTGCAACCATGTCAAGTTGTTTACATGAGAGCTCAGAATTGAAATACAGGTCCTCTTACTTGCAGAGCAAACACTCTGATTCAGTGATCTATCTATCCAGGATGATTTTATTATAATATATATTCATTGCACAAAATAATTGGACTTAATTATTATATTTTCACTCATGTAAATAATACATTGTTATATTTATACTATTGCCTGCTCTTCTTCTCCTGATAGTCCCATTCTCTTTCTTTTATGGGGTGTGTGTGTGTGTGTGTGTGTGTACAGTCAAGGTTCTGTTTATAGTTTCATTCTCAGAATTAGATAAATGTTCCCTACATTGTCCTCAAAATCATGATTGGACTACATGAATGCATGAGTTGACTACTGTAGTGTGATTTGAAATCATGTATTATTATATATCTATCATTTTTTTCTTTCCTCTTTTGGCTATGGACTTCTATAGCTTCTTGGTCCTTTTGGAATCATGATGAGGATAGTACTGGATTTGGGTAAGACTACTTCTGGTAAGGCAGCCATTTTCACAGTATATATACTCTGCTGACTTGTGAGCAAGGAAGGTCTTCCTTTCTTCCAGTATCTTCTCCAATTTCCTTTTTTAGAGTTTATGCTTCATTAAGTAGGTGGTCCACCTCTTTTGTCTGGTTGACTTCTATGTGTGATTCTTTTTTTTAAAGCAATTTGTGAATGAGATTGCCTACCTAATTTTTCTCACATATTTATAACTTGTATACAGAAAGCTTCCAAATTTTATATATTAAGTTTGTATCTTGATACTTAATTTTAAATATTTTCAGACATAGGAGTGTAGGGGTAGAATCTTTGAGACCTTTCAAGTATTGAATCAAATTACCTGCAAATCAAGATAATTTGATTTCTTGCTTCCATATTTGTGACTCTTTTATTTCTTTTTTTTTTCATCTCACTGATTTAAAACTTCAAATACATTATTGAAAATAAGTGGAGAGAATGGACACTCCTCCCATCCTTGATTTTAGTGAAAATGCTTCCAATTTTCCCCCATTGAGTATAATGTTGGCTATAGATTTTTGGTACGCAGCCTTTATGATGATGATGTATGATCTTATATTTATAGCTTCTTCAGGATTTTTGTCATGAACTGATACTTACTCAATGAAGTCAGCTGACCCTGGAAAAATTCAAATTTGGTGCCTTGACAGTGGTTGCAGTAAACACACAGTAAAATGAAATGAACAACAGAAACAAAACAAAATCAGCTTGACCTGGGTGTCCATTCTTTTGCAGTAGTATGTAGATCCCCATGTGACAAGCCACAGTTACAACTGGCTAGACAGCCAGAGACTCATTCCACACAGCACCTCCCAACATTTTGGAAAAATATGATGTATTTGGAAGTGGAACCTTATTCCTTATGAGCTGAAAAGAAGTTATAAACAGATTTTTATTAGTGTATGTTTGTCATTTTGTGTGTGTTTGGTAAGTATTAAATAAAAAAGGAAAAGTCATTGGGAAAGAACTAGCTCCTTGGCAAGCAGCAGAGAAGGAAATGTCCAGGTCCAGGGACTCATGGTTGTACTGGGCTGTAAAAGCTAAAAGCCAGCCATTCCTAGGCCTAGGAATGCAAAAGATACAGTTTTATTAACTTATTTTGAAAATTATTATTATCTATTTTATGCTATGCGTTTTTTTTTCTGCATGTAGCTCTGTATATCACATGTGTGTAGTGCCTGTAAAGACCAGAAGAGGGCATCAGACCCTCTGGAACAGGAGTTAAAAATGTTTTTGAGCCACCATGTGGATGCTGGGAATAGAACCCTGGTCCTGCAGAAAAGCAGCCAGTGCTCTTAAATTCTGAGCCAGCTCCAGTCCCAGAGATGTATTTTTAAAAGGCTTTGTGGGAAAGGCTCTGTACAACTTCTCAGTTGCACAAAAATCTCATCTCTCAGTGAAGATCAGAATACAGTTGAGGCCTTTTCAAATGTTTTTTCAGAGTGCCTTAAAATATCGACTCCCCTGAACTCAAGAAGGGAAGATGACAAGCAACAAAGAAGCCAAGAAATATGTCAGAGTGGAGAACCATGACTGAGGAAGGACTCAGGGTAACACAAGAAATACATCATGGTGGAGAACCATGACTTAGGAAGGACTCGGGGTGACACAAGAGGTTACCTGGGGCAATAAAATAGGAGCCAGCAAAATTGTTAAGGAATGTGTTTCATCAAATTCACCAAGAAATTAGAATAAAAAATAGTAGTAGAAGATGGGAGAAAAGCTTTGTTCAAAACTAAAAACAAGGCTGCATTCACCATTGTTCTATCAATGATGCTTAAGTTTTCTGAAAGGAAATACCCCATTCTCTTTATTTCCATCAACTGTAGCCAAGGGTGGTTTTAGATATTAAGACATCCTTTAAACTATAAGAACAGGAGGCTTAGAGGTCATCGAACAGAAGACTGTCTGCCTGACAGGGAAATGGGGGCTCAGGGAGGAACTAGTCTCCTCTCTCAAGGTAGAAATTTTTTTAAAAAAATTCAATCCAAAAAGAATTGAAGTTGAATTAACTTAGACCAGGAACCAATATCTACCTTCTCCCTGTTTCCTAACAAATTCAGGTTGTATTGCTGGTATCTTGCATCAAGCTGACAGATGTAGGGGCTCCTAGGAAAGGTAACTTGCTTTCTTATTCAGGAACATTGACCCATAAAGAACAGTACCTGATTTTATGGAGAAATGTTGAACTCCCCCTACCAAGAGACCCTGTTTTTGTAATGGGTCTAGTGTTTTTAGACCTTGAGGTTTAAATCCCTTGAGAAGAAGGCAAAATATCCGTCACTGTGGGAAGAAAATGCCTGGGCTCTAAAATCTCCAATGTGATCCCTGTCCCTTGCTGCCAGACCATAAGAGAGCACTGGAAGTTTCAAAGACACTTTTGAAACACAGCACAGACAGGGCCCTGAAAAATAGGGTATCTGCCTGTCTACCTGGACCTGGACTGACACTATGGCCACCTTGAGCTAAGATAAGGGAAGGAAACCACTTTGCAGATATATAAGCTGTAGAAATGGTAGGGCTTAAACAAAGATGCAACAAAGAAAGAGAACTACAGACCAATCTCCCTCATGAACATTGATGTAAAAATACTCAATAAAATATTGGCAAACAGACTCCAAGAACACATCAAAACAATTATCCACCACAATCAAGTAGGCTTCATCCCAGGGATGCAAGGGTGGTTCAACATATGAAAGTCTGTCAATGTAATACACCATATAAACAAACTGAAAGAAAAAACCACATGATCATATCACTAGATGCTGAAAAAGCCTTTGACAAAATCCAACACCCCTTCATGATAAAGGTCTTGCAGAGATCAGGAATACCAGGAACATACCTAAACATAATAAAAGCAATTTACAGCAAGCTGACAGCCAACATCAAAGTAAATGGAAAGAAACTCAAAGCAATTCCACTAAAATCAGGAACAAGACAAGGCTGTTGTCCCCATACTTATTCAATATAGTACTTGAAGTTCTAGACAGAGCAATAAGACAACATAAGGAGAACAAGGGGATACAAATTGGAAAGGAAGAAGTCAAGTTTTCACTACTTGCAGATGACATGATAGTATACATAAGTGACCCCAAAAATTCAACAAAGGAACTCATACAGCTTATAAATACCTTCAGCAATGTAGCAGGATACAAGATTAACTCAAAAAAAATCAGTAGCCCTCCTATATACAAATGACAAATGGGCTGAGAAAGAAATCAGAGATACATCACCCTTTATAGCCACAAATGATATAAAATACCTTGGGGTAACGCTAACTAAAGAAGCGAAGGATCTGTATGACAAAGAAATTAAAGAAGATGTTAGAAAATGGAAAGATCTCCCATGCTCATGGATAGAAAGGATTAACATAGTAAAAATGGCACTTTCTCCCTAAAACAATCTACAAAGTCAGTGCAATCCCCATCAAAATTCCAACACAATTCTTCACAGACCTGGAAAGAACAATACTCAACTTCATATGGAAAAACAAAAAACCCAGGAGAGCCAAAAGAATCCTGTACAATAAAACAACCTCTGGAGGCATCACCATCCCTGACTTCAAGCTCTACTATAAAGCTACAGTAATAAAAACAGCTTGGTACTGGCATAAAAACCCACATGTGGACCAATGGAACCGAACTGAAGACCCTGATATTAATCCGCACACCTATGAACATATAATTTTCGACAAAGAAGCCAAAACTGTACAGTGGAAAAAAGAAAGCATCTTCAACAAATGTGCTGGCATAACTAGATATCAACATGTATAAGACTGCAAATAGATACATATCTGTCACCATGCACAAAACTCAAGTCCAAGTGGATCAAAGACCTCAACATAAATCCAGTTACTCTGAACCTGCTAGAAGAGAAAGTAGGAAGTAGTCTTGAACGCATTGGCATAGGAGATCACTTCCTAAATATAACACCAATAGCACAGACACTGAGAGAAACAATTAATAAATGGGACCTATTGAAATTGAGAAGCTTTTGTAGGGCAAAGGACACAGTCAATAAGACAAAACGACAGCCTACAAAATGGGAAAAGATCTTCACCAACCCCACATCTGACAGAGGGCTGATATCCAGAATATATGAAGAACTCAAGATATTAGACATCAAAATACCCAACAGTCCAATTAAAAAATGGGCTATAGAGCTAAGCAGAGAATTCTCAACAGAAGAAATTCAAATGGCTGAAAGACATTCAAAGAATTGCTCAACATCCTTAATCATCAGGGAAATGCAAATCAAAATGACTCTGAGATACCATTTTACACCTGTCAGAATGGCTAAGATCAAAAACACTGGAGACAGCTTATGCTGCAGAGGATGTGGAGCAAGGGGAACTCTTCTCCACTGTTGGTGGGAATGCAAGCTTGTACAGCCACTTTGGAAATCAATATGGTATTTTCTTAGAAAATTGGGAATCAATCTTCCTCAAGACCCAGCTATACCACTCTTGGGCATATACCCAAGGAATGCTCGATCATACCACAAGAACACATGCTCAACTATATTCATAGCAGCATTATTTGTAATAGCCAAAACCTGGAAACAACCTAGATGCCCTTAAACTGAAGAATGGATAAAGAAAATGTGGTACATATACACAATGGAGTACTACTCATCAGAGGAAAACAATGACATCATGAGGTTTGCAGGCAAACGAATGGAACTAGAAAAAAAATCATTCTGAGTGAAGTAACCCAGACTCAGAAAGACAAACATGGTATGTACTCACTCATAAGTGGATACTAGATGTAAAGCAAAGGATAACCAGACTGCAACTCACAACTCCAGGGAGGCTACCTAGTAAAGAGGACCCTGAGAAAGACACAGAGATCGCCCAATGACAGAGAAATGGATAAGATCTACATGAGCAAACTGGGGGGCGGGGGTAATGGAGGGCAAGGGTCAGGGGAAAGAGAGCTTAGGGGAGCGGAGGTACCAGCTGGATCAAGAGCAGAGTGGGAGAATGGGGAGGGAGATACCATGATGAATGAAGACCTCAGGGGAATAGGAAGAAGCAGAGTGCTAGAGAGGTCCCCAGAAATCCACAAAGATTGTCTGCAAATCCTCCACTATAGACTACTGGAAATGGTCGAGACAGTGCCTGAGCTGACCTGCTCTGGTGATCCGATGGCCGAACACCCTAGCTGTCATGATTAAACTCTCATCCAGTCTGATGGAAGCAGATCCTTGGCCGAGTCCCAGGTGGAGCTCTGGGAGCCCAATCAGTGAGAAAGAGGAGGGATTGAATGAGCAAGAGCTATTGAGACCATGATTGGAAAAAGCACAGGGACAAATAGCCAAACTAGTGGAAATGCATAAACTGTGAACCAATGGCTGAGGAACTCCCATGGAACAGGAACAGGCCCTCTGGATAAGTGGGACAGTTGATTAGCTTGAACTGTTTGGGAGGCCACCAGGCAGTGGGACCAGGACCTGTCTTTGGTGCATGGGCTGGCTTTTTGGAGCCTGGGGCCTATGCTGGGACACTTTGCTCAGCCTTGGTGTAGGGAGGAGGAGACTGGACCTGCTTCGGCTGAGTCTACCAGACCGCACTGACTTTCCAGGGGAGACCTTGCCTTGGAGGAGGTGGGAATGGGGAGTGGATTGGGGGCCGGGGGGGGGGGGGATTGGGGGATGGGAGGAGGGAGGACAGGGGAATCTGTGGCTGATATGTAAAATTAAATTAATTATAAAATAAAAATATTTTTAAAAAGAAGTTTAGAGCAGAAAAAAAGTAGTTTAGAGCAAAAAAGAGAGAGAGAAGAGAGAAATAGTAGGGCTTATTCTGATCAATACAAAGGGACAAGATAGGATTAAGATGCCAGTGTCTCATTAAGACTGAAAGATTAATAAGGCAATTGTGCATATGTCTAACAGTAGAAAATACGTATAAGATAATCAGTGATTCTTTATTGTTACTTCCATCGAAAAGCAGATGCTAATTCATTCAAATCTAGGCTACCTAGGGATTTGTTTGACCTGTGAACCCATCAAGTGAATTTAATCATAAAAGCTTGGCAACTGCTGCCTTAGCACTAGGAGTAGTTGCCCCCAAAGCTTTAAGTGATTGTATCTCTCTGACTACCCTGAGACCACCATGCAGAGAGTCCATGTGTCTATGGTTTGATAGACAGTGCCTCTGAGCTTTCTAGCCATCCCCTGTGAGGTATCAACCACATGAGTGAAGCCTTCATGGCCCCTCCAGGCCAGTGCATCTGCCAGCTGGATATCCTCGAGTGTTAAGAATATTCCAGACAGAAGCAGGAACATTCTGGTAAACTGGCCCTCTGGGGAAAAGTTAAAAACAGATTTTCATGTTTACTCATTTCAGTGATGCAAATAACTCTACTCCATCTAGTTTTAAGCATCTGAAGGTTTACTGCAGCACTTACATTCTTTCTGAATATTTAATAATTGATATTCCTGAGGTGAGGCAGGCCAGCTCCAGCATGCTGTAGAAAGGTTCTCAGCTGAGCTTTGCTCAAATTTCAGAACCACAGAAATAATAGATAGAATAAAACTTTACTGAATTCAGCCAATACATTTTGAGTACATGTTTAAGCAGTGACAGATCATCAGATTTAAAGGTGTAGTAGTGTGTATCAAGATTGTTCCATTGTTTCCAAAGCAGGGATTAGAATCCAAAAACAATGGTACATAAAATATTACTTGCCCTAAGAACAGCTGCAAACACTTGGAGGAGAAACCTCTTCAAAGTAATGAACATCCAACATCTCAGTCATCACTTCTCAGCACAATCTTTACGAAATTTAGCAAGGACAAAGGAAGAGGTCAGGAAGTTTCATGAGTGTGAAGTTATCAACATGTCCCAAATTCCAGATCCAAACTGCCAATAACCCAAAGATAGAGGGAAGCAAGTATCTATGTCCTTCATTGAATATTAGCTTCTATGGAGCAGATATGCTGATGTTTTTTGTTCCTACCATGTGGGGGAAAAGAGAATCTGAAGGAGATAAGAATATTTTCTTCCATTTGCTTTCTGCCATGGAGATTAACTTGTAACTTCAGATAGAGCCACCGCAGGAGAACAGAACAGGCAAAAATCATGCTGCAGTGTGTGAAGAACAGAGGCTTCAGCATGGAGATATTGATCTACCCCCTTTGATAAGAAATAATAGGAAGGATCAAAGCTTTGCTCTGTGTTTACAGATTAAGGGACACTGTGGGTCCAAAAGGAAAGCCAGAACATCCTGAGTAGTAACCAAGGGAATCCGAATGCAAGGACTGTCTGCAAAGGTGTTGGCTGAGTTAAAGAAGCCCACTCCACAAAGTGCTTGTTCTGGAAAAGGAGATTTCAATACTTTCCCGTTTTATAGGGAAAAGACACCTTCTCGGTCACTGCTGTTTCACCAATCTTAACCCTGAACACCAATATACAGCAGAGCCCTGGGCTCCCAGTGGTAGGCATAGGATATGGGCAAGAATCAGCAATGTGGATTTCAGTCACTGCAATCCTGGGACCCATAGAGCAATCTGGTCTGTTGGGGCTCCTTTTGTTTTGCTTTGTTTTAGTGGTAAAACTTTAAGTTGAGACTTAAAGAACAAGAACCAGCTGTGGAGCAGAGTTTACTGAGCTAAAAACATTAAGTGTGATCATGTCTGGACTGAGAATTACACGGAAAGTGGGTTTGATAAATGATCGAAAGCGGATAGAACTGCAAGGTTGGAATACTGGTGTCCCTGATGTTTATTTATGGCACACTGACTGACCCCAGGCATAACATGTAACTTGTTTGGTTTAGTTACACCATCTATCATGTGAAAGAATTTCACTAAAAAAAGACTAAGGATACGTGATTATTATAATCTTATCCTTGAACCCAAGAACCTCTGGGGTCAAATCCCAGCTCTAGTATTTACTGTTTTGTAATTAAAACACATGAAAGCTTCGACATCTTCACCTACAAACATAGAATGTCACAGGAGTTTCCTGTTTGGTAGGGATGGTGTATTTGTGTTCCACATCCCAGTGCCATGCTCTTATGCTTCTGGTGTTCAGTCGATAATCATTAGCTCCTATTATAGTTAATTTTATCATTACCACCAAAACACCTCACAACTCTGAAACTATAACTTAATTAATCCAGCAATTATTATGCACATATAGATTTTTAAAGATTTTATTAATTTACTCATGCATTCATTAAAATGATCAAAAAATTTATACTTAAAAATGTGCTTAGTTTGTATCTTTCTGCTTATGAATGCTCAGCCTTATTTTCTTCACATGTACTGGGGAGGTGTGTGGATGTGAGTATGTGCATGTGCGTGTGTGCGTGTGTGCGTGTGTGTGTGTGTGTGTGTGTGTGTGTGTGTAATAGCACACATGTGGAGGTAAGAGGACAAATTAAAGAAGCATGATTTCTCCTCTCACCATGTGGGTCCTGGGAACTGAAATCAGGTGTGCAGGCTCAGTGGTGAATGCCTTTGCCTGGATGAGCCATCTCACTCCCCAAATGTTCAGTTTTTTCACATCCATAGAAATAACCTCTCACAGCAAAGATGAGGCCACCAGAAGTACTTGGCCAGGACTATTCTTGTATAATAACCATTTTTGCAGTTCTAGTGTACTGGAACCAGGACCTTGATAGTGATAATCTTCAATTCATGAAATGAGAGGATTATTTCTAAGACGTCAGACTTCCTATCCTAACCAATTCTTAAGTAGATGGAAGCTTATAGTTAGTCTTTCTGACCCTCTTTAATTCATCTACCTACCTGATGACTATAGCAAGAAAACTCAACTTACAGGGTTTTATGCAGTCCTACATATCTAGGGACAACATTTCAGTTCAATTTTACAATTACACAATTGTGAAAGAGGTGGAAGGAGCCCTACTATATGCTCCCACTGAACTTTTTATTTATTGATAAACTCTTTGATATAACTTACTATATTATATATCAACAAAGACATCAAGGACAATCAAACATCTTTAAATAAATTTCAAAGTGAATGTTCTTGCATAGGTATATTGGGAAAACAGTTCCTTCAGTAAGATAGTTGTTACCACCAAATGGGACAAGAGAAAAACAGTGTATCACACTAACAGATCCCAGATTTTCTCTGTCCAGCTACTTTGTGTGGTGATATTGTGTTCCCAAAATATTGTGCGCCCTAATAAACTTATCTGGGGTCAGAGAACAGAACAGCTACTAGATATAGAGACCAGAAAATGGTGGCACACACGCCTTTAATCCTAGCATTCCAGAGGCAGAGATCTGCCTGAATCTCTATGAGTTCAAGGCCACACTGGAAACAGCCAGGCATGGTAACAAGAGCCTTTAATCCCAGGAAGTGATGGCAGAAAGGTATATAAGGCATGAGGACCAGGTACTAGAGCTGGTTAAGCTTTTAGGCTTTTGAGCAACAAACAGTTCAGCTGAGATTCATTCTGGATAAGGATTCAGAAGTTTCCAGTCTGAGGAAACAGGATCAGCTGAGGAACTGGTGAGGTGAGGTGGCTGTGGCTTGTTCTGCTTCTCTGATCTTCCAGCATTCACCCCAATACCTAGCTTCAGGTTTGTTTTATTAATAAAACCTTTTAAGATTCATGCTACAACTTTGTTTCCAATCATCTTCAAAAGACACACATAGCACCAACTCTGAACATGCTCTGAAAAGTCAAAGATTAAAAAACAAAACATAGAAATTAAAAAAAAACGTTATGTCCTCTAAAAGCTTACTTTTCTACCAGAAAGGTTCCTATACCAACCATCATTCTAGAAAGTTTCCATATAATAAGAAATAAAGTAATACTGTGAGCCTCATGCCAGGAAAAGGGACTGGACCTCACTGAGGTAGTTGAAATATGACCAGTGAGAGTCAGAACAGAACTGGTCCCTTCTGACTCTCCAGATCTGGGTTGCATTCCATCCGGTAGATAAAGGGTACATCTTCTACAAGAAGAAGGGAAGATTGAAGAGCGATGAAAATGATTTCAAAACCCCTCACTCAAAATGAAGAACATGAGGTGAGAGCATGTCACCCACATGTCTCTAGAGAGTCTTATTCGCTGTGCAGAGATAGACACAGACGGGTTAGCATGCACATTTTGACAAGCACCCCCTGGAAGGTGTTACAACTTTTATCCTGGGAGAGGAGACCCAGAATTATCTATTGGAGAGAAGAGATTTTTCTTCTCTCCCTGCAGAAAAATAGTATTTTTGGAGAAAGGAAAGATTACCAAGGGGCTAATTAAAAAGAGTTATCCAGCACAGGGCAGGAGTCCAAGAGCTGAGTAGTCAGAATCTGGGAAGAGGCATTGCTTGGCAGTGTCTTCATCGACACAGACTGTCAACCTCTTGGAAGGTTGAACAGGTTCTTTAAGGAACAAACAGCAACAGCATTCTGGAGAACTCTTGTTCCTGCAGTCATTTGCATATAAAAAGATGATTTAATATTATCTCCAAAACCCAACTAAGTTTCCCCCCCCCAAAAAAAAAAATCAATGAGGTTTAAATTAGGTCAGAATAGCAGGATTATGCCACTAATGCAATAGATTTTAAAAATCTTATTTCTTCATATATACCCGGGGATAGGGAAGGCAAAAAAAAAAATATGTCTGAGCTTCTCTTCCTCTGGAGTTGTTCCATGGGGAGGCTGTTCATGCGTTAATGGTGATACAGTGAACCATTTCTGGGCTAGATGTGCTCGAGATGAGAAATTTGCAGTAATAGCCCTGCAGCAGCTGTCACCTTGGGAGGTGAATGGAGACATAGCAAGCAGCTCTAATATGGCTGGAGAAGAAGAATAACAAAAAGACACGTATGGTTTTGGGGCTGCAGAGGACAGAGTCAAACAAGCAATTCAGCCAGGAGTTGGGGATGGGAGTTCTCAAGAATGGTACCCTGAAGGGAGGGAGGTCAGGGGCAGAGGGGCTAAAAACAAATTAGGAAGAGACAGAGCAGTGAAGGGAAAAACACATTTGAACCTTCAGGGACAAAATTAACAGAGCTGAGAAGGCAAGAGCCACCCCGAGGAAGTGTTATCTGGACAGAAATAGTTCCTATAACATAGACCATGTGGCCAGGGAACGTCAAACAACAAGAAAGAGTGAGTCAGTGGGGAGATGGCTCCCTGGGTAAAAGTGCTTGCAGCACAGTCTGGAGATCTAATTTCAGATGCCTGCAGCACAGCAGGAGAGCTGTATGTGGTCATGAGCATCTATAACCCAAACAGAGAGATACGAGGCACACACAAGAGAAAAACTCAGATGTTAGTGTAACAGCAAGCCTGGAATACCAAGCAAAGTGGAAGAAACAAGAGAGACTCTGCCTCAAAATCAAGGTGGAAGGGCTCACAAGACAAGACAGTAGGTAATGATACTCATAAGCAAGCATCAAAAGCATCAAGACTTGAGTTTGAGCTGGGCAGAGATGGCACACACCTTTAATTCCAGCACTCAGGAGTCAGAGCCAAGCTGATCTCTGTGAGTTTGAGGCCAGCCTGGTCTAGATAGCGAGATCTAGGACAGGCACCAAAACTACATAGAGAAACCCTGTCTTAAAAGAAAAAAAGCAAGACTTGAGTTTGATCCCAAGGACCCTCTTGGTGGAAGGAGAGAACTGATTCCTGAAAAGTCTCTTCTCAGACCATTATATGTAGGTGCTAATGAATGTGGACATGCATGTGCATATATGTACACACACACACACACACACACACACACACACACACATGCATAACTAAAATGTATTTTTTTCAAAGTAGAAAAATAAAACATATGGTGGAAGGCAAGAACTGGCTTCTGGAAGTTTTCCAATGATATATTTCACATGTATACTATGGCATTCACACACCTGTACTCACACACAATGTACAAACACTATGTGAACACACATGACAGAAAAGGTCAGAAGTGGTACTTCAATGAGACTAGTGTACTGTGTTAAAAGGGGTAAGCTTCCTCTTACACTGGGTTTTGGATGACCAAGACTGAAAGGAACTCTGCTGCAGGAAGAGCTGGGTTGGGTGGGTCAGATAAGTTCCCCATAGTTGTCCTATCTCATCCTTTACTTATCAATTGACTTTATTACTTAGTAATTAACCCTTATAACTTCCAGATTTGTCTCTTGTAAAGTAGAGATAATGGCACTTACTACAGAGATCTCTATGTCTCAATTACAAAGATACAGAATGATCCATTTAAAACCTAAACAATACCTTGTAAGAAGAGAGTCAGTATTGTGGATAAGTCATAGCCACCAAGATGTGGGATTTTTACAAACATTTAAGAAACTATTTTTAAAGTTAATAATTATAGTTTCACTAAATACTAGAAAACTGAATGTAAAGGAAACCTATGCTTTTATTTATATTAATTCCTCCCAAAATGTTAGCTCAACTTGAAAGCATTCTTTTTAAATTACATTAATAACACCTAAATACTATTACTATCGAGACAATGAGCACACATAAAGTTCTGAAATTGCCTTGATGTATGAAGGGTTTAAAGTGGAGTCACCCAGGGCAACTGTCAATTAAAGCTGTTGAAAGTGATGCAGCTGGAAGAGTCAGTTTGAAGTAGTTTTGGACTCACACAAAGAAGAGACATTTGGTAGGACAATCAGCAGAGGATAGATGATGTTTCTCAGGAGGCATAAAGATAGAGTTTCTGAAGGATAAGAAACCTGGGCTGGTGCTTGTGCACCTGAGCAGTGAGAGCAGAGAGCGTGAGCAGGTTTCCACGAGGGTGTTTCTGTTACAGCAACATCTCTCAGGGACTGGTGGCATGAATCAGACACTGACCTAGACTCCACAAAAGTGACATGGTTTAAGCTAAACATGAACACCTGGACTTTGCCTATGTGTTTCTTTCAAGAAACACTTTAAGCCTTTGCTGTTCATAGACTCATACAGACAATGTGTGTGCTACTTTATAGTGGGTTTTCTCCCCGGGATTTAGAGATTGAAAAGCAAAAGAAAAACCTTAAACACATAACCATATGAAATTATATAATTTCACATAGTGACAATTGTTATAGAGGAAGATGGCAGGGGATGAAGATGGACCCCTTTGTGCTCAGGAAAGCAGAACCTGAGATGAAGCCGGGTATTGGAGTCTAGAGTACAGACTGGGAAAAGAAAGCTGCCAGGGTGTGGGACATAAAGACCAAGTAAAAATGGGAACACATTAAAGATAAGTCCTAAATGTGACTACCTCTAGGCTCTGAGTCTCAGAGAAGGTTGAGATGATGTAGAAAGGGGTGCATCAGAAATATAGAGTCATTGTGGGCACAGCTTCTGATGTCACTAGGAGATACAATTCCACCTATGTGAACATTCAAATGTGATCTGAAGGAGATGATGCCAATGAATATACCAAACCTGATGGGGGAGAGCCCATGAGGTCTCAATCCTACACAAAAAAAAAAAAAAAAAAAAAAAAAAAAAAACTATGGGGAACTGAATAAAGCTTGGAGGGAGAGATGTGGTCCTCCCCAGGAAAGAGCATAGAAGTTAGTTGTCCTGTGACAAATGATCAGCCCCGAAAACATCAGATGAGTAACATTATATGGACTCACTGGGTTATATTTAGGAATACATATGTATATACAAAGACATATATGCTTGCTATAACAAGGAAAAAAACAGGCCATGAATGTCTAGGAGAGTGGGGATGGGGATATGGGAGATTCTTGGGAGGAGGAAAGGAAAGAGAGAAATGTTGCAATTAAATTATAATTTCAAAATTAAACAAAAAATATAGCTTCAACTTTTAGAGCTGAGCACTTCAGAGAGCAGGGAATGGGCCACCCTGTCAAAACCTGACAAAAATCCACTATCAAGCCAGGTCATTTATGCCCAAGTAGCTTTGATTTGGATGATGAATGGAGGTTCTGTCCACATTTCCCAGGGCCCTACATCCCACTGTGCTTTTACCCACAGGGCACCATGAGAGAAAATAGGACTTGCTTGCAATTCTCATTGATCTTACAGTTTTACAGTAGATGTCTTGTTTTCCTCTGTTTCCCAGCTACTTCATCTGGAAAATATCACGTGTTAATATGGGCACATGGTACCTGTTACATGAAGAAAGGTGAAAATATGGATGGTAGATGAGAATGGACACAAGACTGGGCATGTTTAGGGTTCAGCACTTAATAACTGCCTCCCTCCACAAGGGGAGTGAATTCTCCCTTTCATTTCCTCCATTATATCTGTCATGCTGTACTGGTTCATTTTTGACAACATAATACAAGCTACAGTCACCTGGGAAGAGGGAACATTGAAGGGCTGCCTCCATTACATTGGCCTGTAGGCAAATCTATGGGGGCATCTTCTTGACTTATGATGGATATGAGATAGCCCAGCCCGTTGTGGGCAGTGCCACCCCAATCAGGTGGTCCACAGTTGTATAAGAAAACAAACTGCGCAAGCTATGGAAACCAAGCTAGTAACTAGTGTCCCTCCATGGTTTCTGCTTCAATATTTGCCTTGAGTTCCTGCTTTGGCTTACATCCATGATAGACTATAACCTGTAAGGTAAATAAACTCATTCTTTTCCCCAAGTTGCATTTGGCCATCGTGTTTAACAACAGAAACCAAACTAATACTCATACCAACCAAATTTTCATCTTACTGGAGAAATACATGTGTGTGTTTGTAATTGCTTTACATATCTTCATATTTTTTTTTAAATGAGGCTTTCCTCAATCACTCCATAAGGCAAAGGAACATGCAGGCCTCCTAGCTTACAGAGAGAAAAGGCAATGGGTACCTTAGGGCACACAAGGGCCGAGCCTGTAAAGAGTAGAGGTGTTATCAGAAAGTGCAACAGAGACTGGGTTGCTGGACTTTTTGCTAGGAGATGGGTTCTAAAAGGGGTGAGTTATGAGATACTGAGAGAAAATACTCTCTGAAGTAACCCTAGAAAAAGATATAGATGATATGGGCCCTTCTCTGAGGTCCCTTGGGTTCCTGTGGGAGAGGGCAGCTCTTCTCCCAGCCCTTTGAGGCCCAACCATCATGGAAAGAGCCCACTGCTGAGGTTACATTTAAAATGCCATATAGAAAAGTAATTTGAAATTTTCTTTTTGTAGTCTGTGGAAATACGACAATTCCTTGGATTAAAAGAACAAAAACTCCACATTCCGTAATAGTGAATAAGAATTATGATGTGTCCATGCTGGAAATGTCGTAAGAGTTAGAAAGAAACTCAAGAGAGCACAGCATGAGACTCTTGAGGTCATACCATTCAGATCTTATGGCCATTACAAGTATGCAGCTAAGGAATCACACTGGGCAAATACACATACATAAACTTTAAGAACTGAATAGTCTGGGAAGAGACGATGCTGACTCAATAGTGCCACCTGGTGGTCCCTTGGCAACATAAGGCGGCTGAACAAGAGAGATTTGGTTTTCCTTTTTTAGCCTAGGTAAGGCTGTATCTCCCCTAGCAGAAGTGGTAGGTAGCAAAGGTCTATTGAAAAGAAATCTTAGGTTTTCTTTCTTATGAACAAAATGTCAAGCATCGTCAGTTATTTTACCCACTGAAATTTCACAACAACCTCATGAAAAGTCCCTTCCTTTTCTCGTGTGGGGGTTTGGGAAATGGGCTGAGGGAAGTGGGGAGCCTGCAGAAACTTCTGCAGTAGGAATGACAGAGTTGAGATTTGGCTAGAGCTTTGGATTTTTCAGTCTTTTCCCTTACCTTATGCCCCACAGCTTCAATATCTCAAGGCTATCATTTTTATGAGGAGACAAATGATAAACTGTCATTCTAAGAGGAAGACGGTATATTCAAAGAAAAGATGCTCTCTCAACCATTTGTGAAGTGTATTCAATCATAATTTGATGGGGCATGGTAGGGAGAGAATAAACTACAGGATGAGTTATTTGGGGATGTGACTGCCTAGTACAGATGACCATATTCTGAACTAAAACACTCTAAAATCAGTGAAAGATAATTATGAGCATCATTGAAAATTCACACTATAAAACATATCTTTAAGTAACTGAGCAATGGACCTGCATGTGTTGTGCAGCAGCCTCAGTTTGCTGGTGTGATCTGTGAAATAATGGAGAAATTGTCAGGTGCTTTTGTGCTTGGACTATTTGATCATTTCAACTCATGTTCTTGTAGAGTTAGCTAAAGGTAACTCATTGCAGTAGAGACACCCTGAAATCACAATGACACGATCATTTGGTATGGGGTCAATGGATTTATTTTCTTTTTCTGTCCCACTTTGTTGCTGTACCAAGAAAAGTAGAGGAGGATGTGGTGATATTGTGTCCCCCAATATATTGTGCACCTTAATAAACTTATCCGGGGTCGGAGAATAGAACAGCTGTTAGATAGACACAGAGGCCAGAAAATGGTGGCACACACACCTTTAATCCTAGCATTCTGGAGGCAGAGATCTTTCTGGATCTCTTTGAGTTCAAAACCACACTGGAAACAGCCAGGCATGGTGACACATGCCTTTAATCCCAGGAAGTGATGGCAGAAAGGTATGTGAGGACTGAGGACCAGGAACTAGAGCCTGTTAAGCTTTTAGGCTTTTGAGTAGCAGTTCAGCTGAGATCTATTTGGATGAAGACACAGAGGCTTACAGTTTGAGGAAATAGGATCGGTTGAGGAATTGGCAAGGTGAGATTAGCTGTGGCTGGTTCTGTTTCTCTGATCTTTCAACGTTCACCCCAATACCTGGCTCCAGGTTTGTTTTTTATTAATAAGACTTTCTAACAATTCATGCTACAGGAGGAAGGTTGGGCTCCAGAATCACTGGTTCTAGAGTTGGTCATGTGGCCCCTTCTAACTGGAAATGATGCAGAGGTGTTGGGGGACAGAATGAAGCAATACAGGAGCCCAGAGATCTCTGCACATGAACCACAGAATTTCTGTGGATACAATTCAAAGCTTCACTTAAAAGAAACTCAACTTACTGGAAGCCACATGAGCTAAACATTCTCTGAATACTTTGGAGGGAGACTGAAGAGACAACTAAAACATACAAGTACTTGCTGCCATTGCAGAAGACCTGGGCTCAATTTCCAGTATTCACATGGCAGTTTATAACAGCCTATCACCCAGTTTCTTGGGATTCAATATTCTTTTCTGACCTCCTTGGACCCCTACATGCACTTGGGCACATACATGCACTTGGCACAAGTACATACACATTAATACACATACACATAAAGTTTTACAATATTTATTTATCTAATTTATCTAATTCCCTGAATGTTTTGTCAAAGTAATATTGAATGTGAACAAATAACAATTAATGGATAATGTCTGTCTTAGTCACTGTTCTATTACTGTGAAGAGACATCATGACCATTTTATTGGGGACATGCTTACAGTTTTAGAAAGGATTCCATGACCTTCATTGTAGGTCATGGAAGAAGACAGGCATGGTGCTGGAGCAGTAGCTGAGAGCTTACATGTTGAGACAACAACCATGAGGCAGAGAGACACTGTGTCTGGCATGGACTATTGAAACCTTAATACCCAACCCCAGTGACATACCTCCTTCAACAAGGTCATACTTCTTCCAACAGGACCACACCTTCTAATCCTCCCCATAGAGTTCCACTTACTGAGTAATGAGAATTTAAACATATGAGCCTATGGGTGTCATTCTCATTCAAAGCACTATTAATGTCTCACTGGGGAGAAACAATGCAAGTCACAGATTTCTGACTTCATAAGGAACAGTCAATCTAACTTTGCAGACTTTGTTTATGGTGATATTTTATTTGTATTAAAATGTTATTTGTATGTTGTCACGTCCGCCTCGACCAGCAAGGAAGACGCGACGCCAGGCTCTTCTCCAAGTAGTTTATTCAGGAACCTTGAACAATCTTCTGACCCCAGGGAAAGTCATTTTTTTCTTCTCTCTCACTCTCTTTCTTACTCTCTCTCTCTCACTCATACTCACTCTCCCATTCTCTCTCTCATTCTCACTCACAGTCACTCTCACAGTCACCCTCCCAGTCACTCTCACAGTCACTCTCACAGTCACTCACCTGGGAAAGTCAGCCCACGCCCTTTATAGCCACTGGGCAATCAACCCCGTGGTGCCACGTGGACAATGCCGCTAGGGTCAGACATACGCAAGCAAGCCAGATTAGGTCCAGGTGTGCAGAAGCAAGCCAGATCCTAGCCTTAGCCAAATAAGGAGCATCTGCCATCGGGAAGGCAGAAGCCAGACGCCGCGCCATCTTTGAGGCCGTGCACGGATCTCTACAGTATGTTAATAAATAAAGTTGCCCAGGGGTCAGAGGTATTAGCAAGCCATAGGAAAGCCGGGCGGTGGTGGCGTATGCTTGTAATCCCAGCACTTGGTAGGCAGAGCTAAGTAAGTCTCTGTGTGTTCAGGGATACAGCCAGCATTGGATATACACACCTTTAATCTCAATACCAACCATAGAAGACCTGGAGGTCTGTACAGACAGGCAGTGACGAGGTGGTCATGTGGTTGGGTTTATAACCAATGAGAAGGCAGAACAGAAAGTCTATATAAAGACTTTAACACAGGAAGTAGCTCTCTTTTGGAGAGGTAGGACCATCACAGGAAGAAGGATAAGGTTTTTGCTCTTAGCTCTGACCTCTTGGCTTTCTTCTTTGCATTGGTTCTGTGTTTCTTATTTAATAAGATGGTTGGTTACATCTACATTTGTTGTCCTCTATCAAAGTGAATTTTTTTCCAGTAGCCCTTGTTAAAATATAGTAAGGAAAACTTTGGTCAGGACCATGAACATAAATGCAGGGCTGCTGCAGTGGGTTCTCATGGTTAGGGGACTTGGGCTGGAATCAAGGTACAGCACAAACAGGAAGGAAACTATAGCTAAGAAGCATGGCAGTGTAGCAGTCACAGGGTGGGGGTCACAGAATGAAACATTGCTAAGAGAAGTCACTGTAGGTAAGGTGCCCATTCTGGCTAGACTTGCCGAAAGGGATTCTTCTTGTGAAAGGTAAGTTAGTAAATTAGAGTAATCAGACATGGAGTGTGTGTGTGTGAGTGGATGTGTTCAATTGGATTAGACAGAGTGGAAGGTCTTGCTAAGTTGTCTGCAGGGATTGCTCAAACTGGGTTTTCACTAGTATGACTACACAATTGGGCCTAGTGGAAGCCTAACTAAAATTTGGTCAGGAAAGCAACTTGTGTTTTCTTGTTGTTTCTTTTTGTTTTAAGACAGCATGTTGCTTTGTAGCTCAGGCTATTTCAGAATTGATAATCCTTTTGTTGCAGCCACCCAAGAGCCAGGTATAATAATAAGCACGTGACACCACACCTGGCCTCAAACATGTACTCTGTCAGCTCATTAGCAAAAAGACGATGTAATATGCCATTTGTCCAGAGTTGCCCTGAGAATGAGGTGTGGTTAGACAGAGCCCCACAGTCGTCTCAGGTAAAATCAGAGAGTGCTGTACACTGATTGCACCAGCAATGCTTTAATGACATTTACTATTTTATTTTTCCTAACTAGGTTTCATTATAACAGTACACACTGGTCTATACAGTTAATGATGTAAACTGTCCTGTGGATATGGGAATGAGGCAGGGTAGTTTTCTACCCTTTCATACCTGGAGAGGGGCAGAGAGAGCAAGAGAATGCACACAATTCCAGAATTTCATTTATTGATTTATATTGTGTGTGTGTTTGTGCATAACAATGGAGGACAGAAGAGGACATCTGATTCTCCAGAGCTGAAGTCACAGTCAGTTGTAAGTCACCTGATATTGGTGCTAAGTACACAACTTGGGTACTCTGGGAGAGCAGCAAGTGGTTAACCCTGAGCCATACATCCCAAAACATCTTAGCAGCATACACAATTGAATTGCATAGAGATTGCTTCCAAAGCCAAGTCACTGGGCTTGCCTGCTCTTTCTCACAGCCTGTGAGAACATGAGGTCCTTTCTCCCTCAAACCACAAGAGAAACTTGTGTTGTTAAATGAACATCCTACCTAGGATGAAAGGGGAACAGGGGTCCAGCTGGAGGAAGATTGAGGAAATCATGTGATAATGCTGGGAAAGTAATTTGGGTCCCAGAATAGACAGTCTCCCAAGGCCCAAGAGAAGGCACCTCACAGGCTGACCCCTAAATCACAGCAAGGCCTACCATGTCTTGATCATGCATTCCTCTGGACCCAGCCACCTGCTAGAACTGTTTCTTCGCTTTGATACTTGTAGGGCTTTGTAGAACTTCTAAGAATTAGAACAAAGTGAGAGGCTTACATAAAACAGAGGGGAAAAAATGACACCATAACATATTGTGTATCTTCCTTCCAGATGTAATCGCCGTCCTGGGGAACTCACCAGAATGCTTTAAGGGAAGCTGAATATGCCTGAATTAGAGGCTGGAGCAGAGCTCAGTGCAAAGATGACTGCCTATCATTATTAAGGGCTGGGCTCTTTCTCTAACATTATGGGAAGGGGGGGGAGTCTGATTTGATAGATATTGACAATAGGTTTTAGGGAGCATGATTGGGTAGACAACTGACATTTCCACATTTCCTTGCCACGATGGCCTAGCTGGTTCTAAAATATGTGGAAAACACACTGATGTTTAAATCATGTATTGGCATTTGAGAAAGAGTTTGTCATGATCTTAATCTCTATCTTCAAAAATGTATTAACTGTTAATGGGAAAGCACCATGGTGAATTTGCTAGAAAACCATTTTTATTCACTTGATGGATCATTACAAAGCCATGAAAGTATGAATATACATAGGGAATTATATTATATGACAATTTCTGTTATTGTAACTGAAAACAATAGGAGAAAGTTACAAAGTTGATATGTTAACTAAAAATATATAGAATAAACAATGAAAAAAATAGAGACTAAAATCCAAACTCGTGTTAAAATGGTGAGATTGGAAATACTATCTATTTTTCTTTCCTGTTCAAAATTCCTATAAAACTATGGCTTTATAAATATAATAATAGCATTATCATCATTCTAATTGGCCATAAAGGCACTGTATTGACCACTTTTCTCATTATTGCAGCCATGTGCCTGAAAAGAAGCAATTTAAAAGAACAAGTTAATGTTGGCTCACAGTCTGAGGTCTGGCCCATTATGATACGGAAACATGGTGACAGGAGTGCCTTCTAGCCACAGCGGTGGGGACATTCTCACTCCTGCATGATCTAGAAGCAGAGCTGGCTTTCTCCAATTTCCTTCTTGCCATGCTCAGTCCCTAGTCAATGGTGTCACACATTTAGGATGGATCTTCTCTCCCCAGTTAAATGCCTCTAGAAATGACTCACAAAATCTCCCAGGTGTGTGTTTACTCATTGATTCCAAGTCTCATCAAGATGACTACGAAGATGAACCATTACAAACGGTGCAGCATACAATAGTATAGAAAATTATAAATATAACACATGTA
Source organism: Peromyscus eremicus (assembly GCF_949786415.1). Classification (NCBI taxonomy): domain Eukaryota; kingdom Metazoa; phylum Chordata; class Mammalia; order Rodentia; family Cricetidae; genus Peromyscus; species Peromyscus eremicus. The sequence goes on from NC_081426.1 coordinate 35,482,176, forward strand.
TTTAAAATATATACTGTATATGCTATGTATATATAGTATACTACACAAACTATCTTATGTTAGGTTATTAATAGTTTGCAATTGCTCTCGTGTGAAAATCTTGATTTACTTTGCCATGCTGTTCAAAAGGATCAACCATATCGGTCTATACTCTGGGAATAGCCAATTCACGTGTCTTCACTGTCAGATGTGATTCCAAGAAATCAGTCAGTACAAGGTTTTATCTAAGCCTTAAAAGCACATACATGTATATATACTAAACATACATTGCCATGTGAATATTTTACACACTAAAATCAATTTATAGCACATGTGACACAGACATTTTGTATTCCTCATTAAGATCTAAATTTAGGGCAAACACCTTCACTATGCCATTGAGATATTTTTGTAGGTTCTTAGCTGTTTTCTGCTTAAAAACCAAATACTATGAAACAATCTTTCAAAACGACAATTCAGCTGAGCAGATATGCCTCTGCTCCTGGCAGTGAGTGCCCTTGTTCCCTTCCTCCAGCACTTTCTGTCTGTCCCCAGAGGGCAGGGAGCACTGAGCCCCTGGTAAGGCTCTGGTGAACCTTGGGGAAAAGCCATGTGCGGTAAAGTGCTAACCAGACAGGCTGGGGAGCACTGGCTGGAAGGAGACAAAACACTCGTTAAGTCAGCTCACCTGGATGGTCTTGTCCATTGGCAGATCCCAGGGATGAATACATATACACTATCCTGAACTAGTGGGATAGTTGATACTGCAGTTGGGAGAATTCCAGAATCCCTTCTAAACTCAGTCCCCAATCTTTGGGGTTTGCATGGAATAAGGTAGAGGGAGATGTGTTGTATGTCTCACACAGCCAGCTGCTCTTAGCAGAGAGGCTGCTCTCAAGCTGACAGAGACAGAATGCAGGAGAGGACAGGAGTCACAGCCGCCCAGGGCTGTCTCCTGTCTGTTGTTAAAAGGAAACAAAGAACATGTGGTGGGGGGAGGGGGAACTGTAGTGAGAAAAGCATACACCTCGAGGTGTCAAAGTGTTTAGTGACATTCAACATGATCTCTCTTAAATGTTTTGGCCCAGGGAAGCAACATGCTGAATATACTTATAAATGAAAGGGGGAAGATAAAAGACCACAACTTGACTATCTAGGGGGAGATAAGAAAAGCTGTTGTTTCCTACCTAAATCTCCTTGAAGCTCAAGAGAGGTCACAGATTATCATCTCATAACTGAATTATAATTGCAGAAAAGTCATCAGTGTTGATCATTCACACCATTCATTCATTCCTTCACTCATTCATCCATCCATTCAAAACCCACCAAGCATCAACACTTTGGCAGAATCCTATCTATGCATTTAGAAGCAATTTGGAATCTCTCTACTAAACTGTAGTCTAAGAACCAGCAGAAGCACCCCATTCCTCATCTTCTGAATACTATATTGCATTTTCACAGAAATTTTAGTTAAGTCGTCGGAGCCAGCAAACTCAGCATCCCTGTGTTTCAGTGTCTGCCTTTCAACAGAGTCCCTGAGCGCATGAGCTCTCAGTTCCCGGCGCAAAGGGGATCATCAAAGCTTCAATCTACAAGTTTCCTTTTGATTCTCAGTTTCTTCATCATCCAACGACATTGGAGAGAGCTCTATATGCTCAGGTTTCCCCAAGGCATGTATAGGACGATATTTATAAACCAAATTGAAGAGTGACAGGATCACATTAAACGTCCTATGGTTTCAATGCGTTTCCAAAAGGAAATGTCGAAAATTCAGGCCTCACGGAAGTAATGTTGCAAAAGGGGAGTCATAAAGTTCTGCGCTCAGAAATGTACTGATGTCCTTATCTCAGGAGCTGGTCAGTTACAGTGGAATGGAATCCTGATAAAATGCTGAGTTCAGCTCTCTTCCCCACTCTTCTGTGAGCACTTGCTCTTCAGCCTTCCACTATGAGGCTGATATAGAAAGAAAGCCCCCTAGAGGTCAGACACGAAACAGCATGAATTAATCTCTAATTCCCCAGTCTGGGTGTACTGAAGCAGCTCAAAGAAGATGCAGCCCTTACCGGTGCACCCAAGTAGAAGGAAATTTTTGTCTTATCAAATGGAGTCACTCTGGGGCACGGCACCCAGTGTCTTGAAAGCCATGGTTCTGTACAACACAGAGGTGCTTAGAGCAGGGCACAATTGATGTGCACAGTAACACTTCGCCTTCCTGAGTTCTTCCTGTGTGTGAACATCTAGTCACTTATTCGTTCAATATTTGCTTATTGCTTACTCTCTGACAGGCATTGTGTTGGACTTTACAGCTTTGTGACTATGCATATAGTCAAACATGCTTTCATATATGCACACATACGCACACACACACAACACACACACGCACACACACACATAAACACCTATACAGTGACAAATAGTCACATGTTTATGGATGAATTACACGCAAAGTACTCTCATTTTAAACAATTTAGTTACCACCAAGGAGACCCAATTTCAAAGTCTAAGATCAGCTTTTTAAGTACTTGAATATAAAATCATAAAATTCTACCAGCAGAGGGCAGAACATCCCAACAAAAGGAGTCAGCCTCTAACTCCTGCCGTTCCTCTTCTGATGTTATTGTCTGGTTCTTGCTACTTCTTGAGATCTTGTGGAATTCTTGAGAGAACTCCAGATATGTTTGGTCCTTGGAGTTCCTATCTATCCATCTCTAGGGAAAAAAATGCATGCAGTTGGGAACTCATCTTCAACACAGTTAGGTATGAATCCTACTGTATGCACTTGCAGCCACATTCCTGGGGTGACTTACTCACCATCATAAGCCTCTATTTCACTCTCTGTAAAATGAGGGTAACACTGATGTACACTTTGCCACATTAATTACAAATAGGCAGTTGAGAGGCTCAACAGGCAGTGAGCCTGCTTGTAGATCAGTCCAATCGTTCCTACGCCTCAGATTGAATCATTGCTACTGTGACTCACTTGCTGCCCTCTTCCTCCTATCAACACACCTGTACACAAGCTGGCTGTCTGCAGAAGGACCTGGGTGATTCATTTTTAGAAGAACAAGAAAGGATGTGGAATTTGCAGAAGTCCTTGTATATGCCTGACTGTGCCCTAGCCATGTATAGGAAATTATCTCACTAAGCCTTGAGTTAGATACTACATTTGAAAAACAAAACTAAACTAAACCCTTGAGAAGCTAAGCTTTTTGGCCAAAGATAGAAATTTAATCAGCACCACAAAATAGAATTTAACGACAGGTCTGAGAAAGATGCTCTTCCTGTCCCATCTCTAAGGTGATCACCAAGGCAGAAGAGCCTTTTAACAGACTGACTTCAAATATTTAACTGTTACATTCAAAACTTTCCACTGACTACTCAATGAGATGATGAACCACTCATTGGTTCCTTCAGTAGTTACTGAATAGCTGCTGTCTGCTTTGCTAGATTTTGAGGTTATGGAAATAAATTAACACATGGTCTCGATTCTCAGACACTAAATATACCTGGATAAAATTATAAACAGCTACTATCATGTAGATGTACAAGCAAGACAAAAATACTTTCACCTACAAATGTAGCATACAATTTATGTATGAGTTACTGCTCAGTCACTTGAGATCATCTCAAAAGATCATGGCTCAGTCAGTCTAAGAAGATAGCTGCCACAGGAAATCTGTCCTTCCATCCCCAAGATCTGACACATTTAGATCCCTTGCTGTAGGTCCACAGCTGCATCACGCTTTCCTTTGGCATTGCCTCAACCCTGCAACTGTTGGTACAAACCTCTTCTAATAGGCAATCTCTGGAACAGATTCCCCATGCTCTGACTCATACTGAAACAGAGCTCCATTCTCCCATCTCTCCTTTCTTAGGTTTCAACTTAGACTCCAACTCAAAGCCTGACTTGTTCTTTCCCCTGTTCCCACACTCCCTTCTGCCTCATCTGACTTCTTCACATTCTTAGCGTTCAAACCGAGCCCTTCATGGTGTCCCATCTAGATGCATCTAGCCTACCATAGAGGCAGGTTACCCTGAACTCCTTGGTAAAGTCATATGAACTGTTGCAGATCATATACGAGTTTAGATTGAGGAAAATTAGTACTGAACTAAAGCCCATTGATGGTCCATAGCAGTCACTGGTCTGTGCATGGTAGTGTTCCCTCATTCCTCACTTTCAGGTCTAGAATTATGGGCTTCTGTGGGATATAGTAAAGTTAACTATGTGCCTCTTGTGTAGAGAATGGCCAACCACAGTGGTTGACACAGCACCTTTTGACCTTGCATGAGTTTTTTCATCCCCTTGTCTAATTTGTCGTCCTCCCCTTTAAGACCCTGTTATATTCACATATGGAAGAGTCTGTGGGTTGAGGACTTTCTTCTGCTTAGTCTGCAATGCTGTGGTTGGCTTTGATCTGGGCCCAACATTTCAGACTGCCACAATGGACTTCCCAGTGCACGATCAACCCTAGTGCCTACTTCTAAGGGAAGTAGCCCTGTACCAAGTTCCAGCTGAGAGGAGTATTGGGAGGCAGTGTCTGCACACATGTGATGACCAACCTTCAGTTGACAAAGGGTTAGTTAGACCTACCATAGCAAGTTGGGCTGTGATGAGATCTGACATGGAAATCCTGTTCAAACAGGGTCAGGGCTGGACAATCCATTCTCTCAATCAGAAATCTGAAACAGGAAAGAGAAAGAACATCAGCTAGTTGGCAGCAGGTACCAGAGTATCAGTTGGTAAAAGTAAATCATGAGGGTTACAGGTGCACTGAAATTATAAGAGGGCTGCATTTACTAGTAAGAAGAAACCATGGACAAACAAAAGGCCTGCTTAGCCAGAAATTTTAAGATGGCTAAGTGGTTAATAAGGTGGGCCAGAAATCATGTGCCTAGGTTCAGATTCCAGACTCATTCTCACTAGCTTTGTGACCTTGGCAAGTCATAAACCTCTCTGCACCAATTTCCTCCTCTATAAAAAGAAGAAAAGAATGGCTTTTCGTCAACAGATTCTGACTGGCCTGGGCCAGTTAACAAATCCCATGTACCAGTACACCATGATCAGACTGAATAGCAGAGTTTGTTGCTAATTGGGAGAAAACAGTTTGAGTTTTTGGGAGAGAAACTGCTGGTCCTTCCCCTAGCTCTCATACCCACAGTTGCACATCAGCACTCAACACCATGGGGTAACCAGTCTCAGGAAGCAGACAGCCATACAGAAGTAAGTCCTGTGTGAAGCATCCCTGACATCGGTCTTGTACCCAATTCTATTATATGAATTGGAGTCTGTGTGTGTGTGTGTGTGTGTGTGTGTGTGTGTGTGTGTGTGTCTTTGTGTCTCTGTGTGTGTGTTCATGCCTGTATGTGTTGACTTTTCTGTTTCCTACAAAGCTGTTCAAACACATGGGACCAATATATAGAGCCCCTTGGGATCCCAAAAGCCTCCAATGAGCACATGACCAGTTCCAGACTTTTTGCACTGGTGTTGGTCCTTCTAGAAACTTTAAAATGTTTTCCAAAATCCCCACTATATTTAAATCGTGATGGAGGTAATCTTCCCACCTGTTGTGTTGAAGATTTTTACCTACCTCCCTGGTCTGATGTACTCAATCAAAATTTTTCCTACTGTAACATCTACAGTTTCTATAGCATAAAACACGTAGTGTATCCCCAATCTGTATCTAGTTCAATGAATGAAAACATTTAAATGAAGGAATTTGCTCAAGTTGCTGTAGAGAAGCATTGTTGATCTTGATGAGGTCTAGCCATTGATAAGAATTCATAGACCCAGAGGTCTTAGGAGATGGAAGTACCTTTAATACTGTCTTCCTTACTGGTTTTTCACTCGTGCTATGTTTGTGAACCCTTCAGAGAAGTCAAAACAAACAAAACTTACAAATGTCCATAACTAAACCTAGCACAAGATGTTTGAACTGATTGAAAATGGATACTGGAAATTGTAGTAAATTTTTAATTTTATTTTATGGGTGTATAGGTGTTCTGCCTGCGCATACCACTGGCACATTTGGTGCTGATGGAGATCAGGAAAAAGTATCTGATCCCATAACACCAGAGTTACATATGGCTGTGAACCACAATTCAGGTGATAGGACTCAAACCTCAATCTTCTAGAAGAGCAGTCAGTGCTCTTTTTTAAAAAATGTATTTATTTTTATTGTTATTATTAAGAAATTCTCTATTCATTTCACATACCAACCACAGATCCCCCCTCCTCCCTCTTCCCACTGCTTTCAGCCTTCCCCCTAACCCACCCCACATTCCCACCTCCATCACATCAAGGTCTCCCATGGGGAGTCAGCAGAGCCTGGTACATTCAGCTGAGGTAGGTTCAAGCCCCTCCTCCCTGCACCAAGGCTGCACAAGGTGTCACATCTTAGGCACTGGGTTCCAAAAAGCTGGCTCATGCACCAGGAATGAATCCCAATCTCCCTGCTTGCCCCCCCCAACAACAGTTCAAGCTAAACAACTGTCTCACGTATCCAGAGGGCCTAGTCCAGTCCCATGGGGCTCCACAGCTATTGGCCCACAGTTCATGGGTTTCCACTAGTGTTGCTGGTCATCTCTGTACATTTTCCCATCATGATCTCAATGTTCCTTTGTAGTCAGAAGTTTTCCTGCGTCCAACCTGGCCTGCAGCCACTTGGACAAGTAAACACACAGAGGCTTATATTACTTACAAACTGTATGGCCTAATGGCTCAGACTTCTTGCTAGCTAGTTATGTTATCTTAAATTAACCCATTTTTATTAATCTCTGTTTCACCACATATTCCATGGCTTTACCTGCATCCCATTACATGTAGCTCTTTGGGTAGCTGGCTCACATCTCTTCCCTTCTGCCTTTCTTCTTCCTGTCTATCTGCTTGTATTTCTTGCCTGCCTCTTTGCCACAGGCTGTAGCTGAAAGTTTTTTTTCCTGTGTCCCACCCAGTCCGCAGCAGTTCAGACCCAAGTAAACACACAGAGGCTTATATTAATTAAAATTGCTTGGCCATTAGCTCAGGCCTACCACTGACTAGGTCTTACACTTAAACTCAGCCCATTTTTGTTAATCTATATGTTACCACATATTCTATAGCTTTACCTGTTTGCTGTTACTTGCTGTTTCCTGGACGGTGGGCTGGAGTCTCCTGATTCAGCCTTCTTCCCAGAATTCTCTTTTTCTCCTGGCCCTGTCTATACTTCCTGCCTGGCTACTGGCCAATCAGCATTTTATTTATCAACCATCAGAGCAACACATATTCACAGCATACAGAAAGACATCCCACAGCATCTCTTGCTTATAGAATCCCTCCTCTCTCCATCGATAGACTCCTGGAGCTGGGTCTGGCACCCGGTCATGGATCTCTACATCTGCTTCCATCAGTAACTGGATGAGCCAGTGTTCTTAACCCCTGAGTCATCTCTCCAGCTCAAAGACTATTTCTTTTCTTTTTTCTTTCTTTTTTTTTCAGTGCCTTAAAGGATCTTTAGTACACAAGCAAGGCTGAAGACCATTGCATGGGGTTAATAATACAGAAATGAAGATGGGAGAGAGGTAACAGCTCCCCCAAGGTAACATTAAACAGCCTAAACAATTGAACAGATAGCACTGCAGACTATGGACAAACAGCACTGAAGACTATAAACAGACAGCACTGAAGACTATAAACAGACAGCACTGAAGACTGTGGACAGACAGCACTGAAGACTCCGGACAGACAGCACTGAAAATTGTGGCTCATGAGTAAGTGGTGGACTTGAAAGCTGACTATAGTCTTCCACTCCCTTCCCTCCAGATGTCTGGGATCAGATGGGATCAGAACAGCAGTGTGTCTGCTTTGATGGAGCCTGCTGTCTTCACCAAGTGAGCTTGGTAAATACTGGTGAGTGATTGTACTCTGCTTGCCACTCTCACTCTAAGGAAACTGCTGGAACAAAATTACTTCCCATCGTCCGACATTAAGATATGTGATATTTTAAATGTCACATTACAGCAAAAGCAAGAAATGCATTAATGACTCTGCGTGTCGTAAAAAGTAAAGCATGCAGAGAGAAGGCTGCACTGCACAAAGACACCCCTGAGACTCTCTCTTAATAAACACAGCTGAACTGGGCCCCTGACCACACCAATGTCTGTTCCCCTAGGTTTAGTTTTAGCCTCAAGGTAGGTTGGGAAAGGTCAGGGTAAGTCAGCTCAGTTTCTCCAGTGACCGAAGTTAGTCATGAAGAGCTTTGAGGTCACAGGTGCAGCATTGAAGATAAGGCAAAACAAACAAGCTAAGAGGTCAGCTTCTTTGTATTGTAGCCTTGACTCTGAATTCATAGCAAGCCAGAACAGAACAATGCAATGAGGAGACAAGCTTCCTTTTAACCTGAGATTTCTCAGGCTGTGCTATGATTTCTCTGCTAGTCTCACTAAAATCTTAAACATCTATCAGATCAAAAACACTCTGCTATCTGAAACCATGAATAAAACTTGGAAGGGACTAAGCAATGCTTACTGAATGAATATGTATCCATGGATTCATGTATGGATATAACTTTTATGTAATAATATGAAATATTATTTTCACTTTAAAAATTGATTTTAATTTTCAGGGAATCTTTACTTTCATAAAAATATTCAGTAGAGAGTATAGAAAGGTCTCTATATCTGTTTGCCCCACACAGGCCCAGCCTTATTCTTGGGCCATCATCCACCAGCATGGCACAATCAGTTCAATCAATCAATCTCCAGTGAGAAGTCTTTATCGCCCCAATAGACCACACTTTCCAACAGAAAACACTTATGGTTTTATACTTCTTATGAGCATTGAAAACTCTACATTATAGTGATATGTGGAAACCATTACACTCTCGTATCCAGTGGTCTCAGGACAGATCCCTTGTGATCTGTCTTTTAATTTCTTCTTCCTGCCAAACTCAATGTGATCATTCATCAATTTAGTGCCTATACAGATTTTCCCTTTTCTAGTTGGACTTGAATACTATGTAACTTGGATTATTTTCTTAAGCAAAAAGATTTTTGCCATGTCTTGTCATAATTTGGTCATCCTCTTTGTTGCTGTTGTTGTTGTTGTTGTTAGTGTTGAATATTATTCCTTCATCTGGATATAACACAGGCAAGACACTCATCCAATGAAGAATATCTTGGTTGCATTCAAGTGCTGTGGGATGGTCTGTATGTCAAGTGTGTTGTTGATTGGTCAATAAATAAATCACTTATTGGCCAGTGGCCAGGCAGGAAGTATAGGCAGAACAGGGAGGAGAATAAAGCTGGGAAGTGGAAGGATGAGTCAGAGAGACACTGCCAGCCGCCATGATGACAAACAGCATGTGAAGATGCCGGTAAGCCACAAGCCACGTGGCAAGGTATAGATTAATGGAAATGGATTAATTTAAGCTGTAAGAACAGTTAGCAAGAAGCCTGCCATGGCCATACTGTTTGTAAGCAATATAAGTCTCTGTGTTTACTTGGTTGAGTCTGAGTGGCTGTGGGACTGGTGGACTGGAGGAAAACTCTAGCTACATTCAAGTTTTAATAATTGTGAATAAAGCTGCTGTGATGAATGTCATCATGCATGTTTTGTGTGGACATTCAGTTTTTAAGCTATTGGAATAGATAGAGTGGTGTGATTAGTGATGAGTAATAGCGAGAGCATATTTTATCTACTGAGGTCTGCTGACCTGTCTTCTAAAGTACCTGTCTCATTTTTCACTCCCACAAGAATGAGTCAGAGCAGTTGCAATTCATATCCCTGGCATCACAGTTGATTCACTTTACTATGAATCAAATGCCCTCACACCATGTTGGATTTTAAATTGACTTGGAAGTTTGATCTGTGTTCTACCATGTACAGGTGTATCTTTTGCAGGCACATATATTTGTGGACAAGGAACATACATCAGTGTTAGTTAACTGTAATATATATATATATATATATATATATATATATATATATATATATATAATATCAAACTACTGAACTTAGTGTGTCGATATGATCCTAGGAAAAGAAGTCCCAGCTCCTGCCGATAGTAGGCAGCTGGAAGCCTTCAAGGAGATAAAGGAATTCTATATGATTATTTATGAAGAAAGATAAAAACAGTTATGCTAAGTAGAAGCAGCAAATTTCAAAATAAAGGATAAAACATGCCACTATGTCTGCCGAAAACTACAGGGGAAAAGGAATTGTGGGGAACAAAATTACTTTTAATAAAATTTATACTTTTGTGGTGTGATCATTTCGAATTATGTCTTGAAAACACAGGTCTGAATTGCTCTTAACTGTCAGTTATTCTAAATTATCATCAGTCCACACACTGCCATGCTTTCCATTTCATGTTTAGAGAGTAATGCATACTGCTAAAACCATCACCTAAACCAGAAACACTGCCAATGACATACTGAGGACAACTAGAACTCAATTATCTAACCCAGGCACACTGCCACAAATACATTGAGGACATCTAGAGGTTTACTTGAAATCTTCAGCTATTTGTTATATCATTTGGATTCAGGCCATGCCCATTGTGTTGGATAGTTTTATTTCAACCTGACTCAAACTAAAGTCATCCAAGAGGAGGGAACCTCAATTAAGAAAATGACTCCATAAGATCAAGCTGTTGGTAAACCTATAGAGTATTTTCTTAATTAGTCACTCATGTAGGAGGCCACAGCCCATTGTGGTGGCACTTTCCCTGGGCTGGTGGTCCTGAGTTCTATAAGGAAGCAGGTGGAACAAGCCATGTGGAGCAAGCCAGTAAGCAGCATTCCTCCATGGCCTCTACATAAGTCCTGCCTTCAGGTCCCTGCCCTATTTGAGTTCCTGTCCTGAATTCCTTCAGTGATGGACTACAATATGGAAGTGTACACCAAATAAACCCTTCTGTCCCAAATTTGCTTTTGGTCATAGTGTTTTATCACAGCAATAGTAACCCTAAGATGTCATGCTTTTTGCACAGCAGAATTATTTGATAACTATGAGTATAATACAATTTCAAACAAAAATTAAGCCAGGTGATGATGGCTCATGACTTTAATCCCAGCACTTGGGAAGCAGAGCCAGGAGGATCTCTGTGAGTTCAAAGCCAGCCTGGTCTACAGAGCAAGATCCAGGACAGGCACCAAAACTACACAGAGAAACTCTGTCTCAAAAAAACAAACAAACAAACAAACAAAAAACAAAAACAAAAAATTAATACAAAAATACAAAACCCACAGTGAGAAAAAAATTAGTTAGATTTGATTTGCTACTAATAATTGCATAAATAAATTTATTTTTATTAAACATATCAAAGGAATATATGTTACAAATTTATCTTGTAGTATGTGAGTTTCTTTAAGCATACATATTATTTTACAAATATTTCTACAAAAGACTGAAGAGATAGCTCAGTGCATAAAATACTTGTGGCACAAGTGTATGGACTGGCAATCAGAACACCAGTTAACAGTTGGGCAGGTATGGAAGTCTGTCTATAATCTCACTACTCAAGAGGTGGAGACAGGATGCCCAGGGCAAGTTGGCTAACTGAATAACCAGTTAGCACCTAGTAGATATTTGTGTATGTGTGTGTGTGTGTGTGTGTGTGTGTGTGTGTGTGTGTGTGTACTGTGACTATAATTTGAATGTAAATAACTGTGGCTGTAGTGGAACAAGTTCCTGCTGCATGGAACATCCATCCTCTTGGAAGCAAATACACAAAATTAAATGAGCAAATGAAAGACATAATGCCAGTAATGTCAACTGTCGTGAAGGAAAAAAGAAGACAAGAGAAAGTATTGAGATATTATGGAATGGGTTCTTCGCATCATCAACATGTTCTAGAATGAGGTGATATCCAAAGAGAAATGGGATTTAAATGTAAATATCTAGAATAAGATTCCAAAGGGAAATAATAATTGCAAGGTGGTTGTTCCCCACAAGCTCCTGTATTGAGTACTTTATCTTCAGTTGGTGGCACTATTTTGGGAGATGGCAAAAGCTTTAGGACTTACTTGGTGCATTGCTGGGGGAAGTAGGTACCAAGGAGTCTGCCTTGAGATGTGAATGATTAGTCACTAGTAGTTTGTTCTTCCCCCTCCTGCTTTCTGATGAATGTCATGTGGTAAAACACCTACCCTGCCCCACACTCCCACTTCCATGATGTTCTACCAAGAGTACATACCAAATAACCATACATCTGACCTCTGCAAAACAATTAGCCAAAATACATCCTTTGTCCCTTAGGTAATTCTCTCAAGTATTTTAGTCATAGTTACAGGAATCACAAAATAATACGAAGGAAGAGAATGAAGGTAGTGAGAAAGAATTAGTGATAGACTCATAGTGGAAATGAAGAAAAACATACAAATGGTCAGGTAGACAGGAGGAGACACATCACATTGGATATGAAAGTTGAACAAGGTATTTATGATCTGATATGCATGTGGAAACAACCCTTTTCTCTGTTAATAGTAGGAGTGTGCTAGTGTGCAACAAAGAAATGGAAATCTACAAGGAAGATCATAATCAAGTAAGGAAACATAAAAGTTATGATAGACTTTAAAGTTATTCTGGGTATATGGGTATGCACTTGTGAGGGGAGCTGGGAGATTAAGCCTAGGACCCCATTCGTTTTAGACATGTGCTCTATCACTACCCTGTGACATCACAAGTACATATTATATATATATATGTATATATAATATGTATATGTATATATATAGAATATATATGTGTATATATACAGAGAGAGAGAGAGAGATCAAAAGACAGACAGATAGATCAAAATCATTATATATACAGATATATTCCCTGAATTCCACATGGTGGACGGAGAGATTACTTCTGTGAGGTTGCCTCCAACCACCACATATCTACAGTGTCGTGCACAAACCCTCCAGACAACAAAATAAACAAATAAAATGCAATAAATTTTTAAAATAACACAAAACTATCAGGTTGATGGTTAAGCATTGAGTCTAGAGCTTAGAATGGAGATTGATCTTGGAGTTATAGTTTTTTAATGTTATAATTATAGTTTCAATAATTTCACTATGGATTGCTCATTCTGTATGTATTGTCAGAAACAGCATTATAATTCATCCAATGCCTTTGACAAAGTAATAAACTTTCTTTGTCTCTCCACATAAGCGTAGTCTGAGCACTATTTATATCCTTTAATAATGAAACAAATGAAGGCTCAAAAGTAAGAATCATGCACATTGCATAGCTGATTAATTTGCCATTCACTGAGCATGTATCTAAAGTTATATTCTGTCCTAAAGTAAGACAAAACTAATGCCAAATCCAGGCTCTCTGACTCCCTGAAGTCTAATGAACATGTTAGACGATGGAAACAAAACACTGCACTGCTGTGGGATGTCTTTTTGTATGCTGTGAATATTTGTTGCTCTGATTGGTTGATAAATAAAGCTGTACTGGCCTATGGCAGGGCAGGATAAAGTTAGGCAGTACATTAAAACTGAAGACAAGAAGAAAAAGGGTGGAGTCAAGGGAGATGCCAGCCTGCCACCCAAGGAGCAACAAGATGCCCGCAGATCAGTAATGCCACGGCCACATGGTAACATATAGATTAGTAGAAATGGTTTGAGTTAGGTTATAAGAGCTAGCTAGCAAGAAGCCTGACCCATAGGCCATACAGTTTATAAGTAATATAAGCCTTTGTGTGTTTACTTGGGACCAAGAGGCTACAGGACACATGGGAGAGATTCTTTCCGACTGTGGGATTGGGAAGGAACAGAAGAACTTCCAGCTACAATTGCACTAAATACATTCTCATAAGTGGGCTTACACCCCAGCCTATGACTTCTCAACTCAACTTTCACAAAGCAGTTTATAAAAGTGAAAGTTACTAGATGGCACTAGGGTACAGGTCTCAGCTCTTGAGACACTGAAGCTCTGCCTCTTCAGTGGCTGTCCTTAGAAGAGGCCATGTCAAGATTATGTCTAAGAATGATCTGGCCTGTGCCCATTTTGCTGTGACTGCACATGTGCTTTGCCTATTAGACAGGAACATACTTAATCATTAGTCCAAAGTGGCTGCCTCACTTGAGGGTGAAATGAACTGCAATGTGTCCAGTTCATGCATGCCCCTGGTGCCCATCTTCTCACTGCATAGGCAGAATAACAAAAAGGAGCACAATGTGAGGAGTCTGTGTGTTCATATACACATGTGCATAGTGAGTGCAGATAAATGTGATTGTAGCTCACAGAAGGCTCAGTGCTCTCTGTGAGGGTCTGCAAATGCACATCATAGTTATTTTCCATCGCAGAGCTCTGCTCCTGAACATCTCCTAAGCAAGGAGAATTTATGATAAGCTCACTTGTCCCAGTACACCCTACTGTCCTCAGAGTTATTTTGAGTAGAAACCTGCACAAAAAGGAAGGGAAAGGCAAGTAAAAGGTTTCAAAATACAACAGCTCATGGTTCAAGTCTTGACTGCTAAGTCTCAAGGATAACCCTTTAGTGAACATTTTTCCCCAACTACGTTAAACTAGAATAACTTACATAAGATTATGAATGTGAAACTTGAAGCACAGCCTGCCCTTATCCCCTACTGCACTCTGTAAAATTGTATGAAAATCATCTTGCTTGGCGTGGAACCCAGCATCCCAACTCCCTGGGCCTTTTTGAACATAACTCTTAGGTTTCAACTCAAGAGCTGAGATTGACCACTGAGCTGGCCATAGGCAACAGCACTTCACAGACGGTCCCGGCTGACAGAGAAAATAAACCTGGTGAGAAGCTGTCTCCAAGGCAGTTTTATAAATCAGATACTTGCTAACAGAAAGGGAGAAAAATCAGCTCTGTCTCCTCCTTCTTAAACTCTCTGCGATACAGTATATTTTCCAAAGTCAAGTGTTCACGGTCCTCTATTGCCCTAAGAAGCGGGAGGCCAGGAGAGAAGGAGCCTTGGGGGAGGGGCAGAGAGGAGAGATCTATGACACATTGTTCTTCAGAGAAAGTGGAAGAGGGACAGAGGTGTGTGGTCCTGCAAGGCAGAGGCCAGGCCGGTGCCTCCCACTCCCAGTAACTCATTTATCACCTTGATGGTTTCAGCTCATTTGCAGCCAAGTTATTGTCACCCTTAAAATAATGTGGCTTGACAAGGAAAAAATGAAATCCTTGTGAAAAGTTACCTAGTCATCACACTCTGGAGTCAAAATATAGACTGCAGTATCCAAACACCGGGCTAGGCATGGCGGGGGTGGTATTTCCTCTCTCCAGCAGGCTTTGGTTTTAGAACAGGACATTAACATTTATGTCATGTTAACGTGCACCTAGGCATGGCGTGTGGCCTCCTGCCACAGACACAGAGAAACACATGCCCCAGCACTGCCTCCGCCTGAGCGCCAAGACATTCAGTATAAATGGAGACGCGTGTTTCCTTGCCCAGAGAGTTAATAGCGGGCGACGACTTAAATGTTTGGTCATCCCCCAGTGCACAGACTCCATTTCAGATGTCAGGAAAGTACTAAATCTTGCTGCACTGTGAGTTACAACTAATTTTCACCCCCTGAACCAATTAAGCCCAAACATTCCCAGCCTGGAACCCCAGAACATCCTGGCCACCCCATTGAGCTAGCTCCTTAGTCCTTATTTGTAAAATGGTGGCAGTCAAGTGTTCCTGAGTATCTGTTGCCAAATGCTTGGGAAGAAAGAAAAGGCAAATGGTTTGTCTGTGCAGTAACAGGATGTTTTGTACCTTCTAGCTTCTTTCCTGTATTGCTTCCCATACATATCATGAGACCTGGGTTCCAAGTCCATCAGTCTCACCATCATGTGCTAACCCACACCTTCCAGTTGTACTATGCTATGTGCCTGTGTCCTGTTACATGCAGCATGAAAAGGGACCAAGCCAGCAGAGGGTAGCCTCCTTGGAAAGCACAGAAAAGGGGGAAGCCATATGTACCTGCAGAGTGACCCTTACCTCACGCTGCACACCTGCAGATACTCTTTCCCTTTTAAACAGGTCTTAAAGTATCATGTTCCTTCAGCTTTTGTGTCTGCAACCATTTTATTTTCCCCTCCCAAGTTGTTGCCAAACCAATCAGAACTCTTTGTCCTCCATGAAGCGTTTTGAATTCACTCTGACCATTTGGGGGTTCGCTTCCATCCTTCTGGTTCTGTCTCTTCCCTCAATATCACATTCTCAGGGATTACTTAGCTGTCTGACCCTGATGTAATCATTTTCATCATTTTAAAAGGGCAAGGCCTCATCTTTATTTTCATTGATACCTTCGGTATCTTTCTCAATCACCAAGGATCTCATGAACTGTTTGGGAAATGTTTTTCAAAGCATAGAATAGAGATAATAATATAACATTGTAATTGTTGTAGTTGGTCCAATATATTGTATGTCTGTGTTGTTTGAATGTAGTACCCCATTATACACACACACATACACACACACACACACACACACACACACACACACACACACACACACACACACATATATATGCTTTTCAGGAATAATTTGCAATATGATTGTTTCAATGGGCTATATAATCACTAATAAATATTTCTGATAATGCATTGAAAATTTCTCCATAGCCCTATGTTTCTATTACAAACAATAAAGAACAATAGAAGACAATAAGGAACTCTGGATGTAGTCTGGTGGACAAATATTTATTGAGAAGCATATAGGAGTCCACATGAGTACCATAATGTGTGCCAGAGATGCACAAGCCATGCAAAGGTTCTTGTTAGCATGGGATAACCGTTAATGGATAGGAGCTTAAACTGAATTTGCAATACAACAAGAATGCTGCAATCATGCTGCATTGCAGAAGCCACTCAAGTGTTAAACATAGTTCTTAGGATGCCTAATCAATAGTATTAGATTTACCCTCTACCGTTTAATATATTTGCTTTGCGAATGTCACAAACATGGAGGCTAGGTACTTTCAAATATATAACTGTATAATTTTGAAAAATAGTAGCTTTCAAAAATAAATACTACACATAGGATATAAATTTGATAAATATTATATATTAAAAGTCTTAGGGATTAAAGTCAGATTCTCTAGCACACCAGGAAAATACTATCCTGTTGAACTATACCCTCACCCTATAGTAAAACTCCTTTAATCATGATTTCCCTTTAAATATCAATATTAATATTTCAAGACTTGTCATAACAACCCACAGGTTATAGTTAGAAGACTGATGCTTTACAGAAGACAACAATTTGTTTCACTGATACATATTATTCTGTAGGAAGATAATCAGGCTTTAAATTCACCTATAGCAAAAGGAAAATAAGTACCTGATTAACTGGACAAATTAATCACCTAAAATTTTAACTTTCTGCAGTTATAACCATCTTAAAGAGATCTCGGTTATCATTTCTTCAAATATGGCTGGCATGTGTGCAGATTTATCCAAATACAATCAATGTCTGAGTACCAAGAGAGTTGAAAAGAGAGAAAGAAACAGAATCTGTGTCATATATTAGCTCAGATCTCTTTAGATTCAATTACTAGAGAAGTGAGGCTAGGTTTATTATGTGTCTGCTTTAACTCAAGTCTGTTACTACCTATAATACTAACATGTCATACAGTTCTCTGAAAAACATTGGCTGATAATATGGACTCTAGGTCTAAATACCACTCACAAGGACCAGGCATTTCCTCCTGAAGTAGAGGGAGGGAAAGAATACCTTTGTATCACGGATGCCTTTTGTATGTAACACATACCTCGGTGTCTTACCACTTCTCCTGATGTCTAGTATATCTTCTGCTATGGCAGGAGACCTATTCCTTCCTCCATAAATTTGGTTATGGGTTATTTCTCAGCAGCTTTGAGACTATGACCACTTTGATTTTATAACAGAAAATCTATACTCCACAGAGCCTAAAATATTTGTGATAATTTAGAGAAAACAAAGTCTCCTTCCCCTAATCTATAGAATATGTCAGCTTCAGATAGGATCACTCAGCCTCACAAAAGGAGTTTTCCTAGAAATGTAGATCAATAAATGTGCACGTTGTGTGTGTAGAATCAAGAATTTGAGTAACTTTTAGCTTAAATAACATCACTGGAAGCCAGAATGCAGCAGAATGGTCTTCAGTCTTCTGAAGGAAAATGGCTTTTGAGCACGGAAATTTTATGCTCATAAAAAAAGGTAACCAAGTGCCCAAGTGGCTTAAGGTCTTCCCACAGTCACATTCCTCAGAGTGAAGTCTGAGGCACACAGTCAAAGTGAGAAAGTTACTACATGATGCCTCCAGTAGAGCAAGGACAGAATGTGCTCCAGAGAACAGCCAGAAGACAAGCGAAACACAGGATGGAGAAGGCATCAGGTGGTGAAATCACAGCCCGGGTTACTGTGTGCAGAGGATACGGTATTATGAATATCAAATTGTCAGAACACATAATGCATCTGAATGTCACCAAAGGAAATTTTGATTCCTGAAAGTCTTGATGTCATATTAATAAGAACCATGTAGCAGGTTTAAAATTATTCAATACAAAGTAAGTAATTATTTCGGTGAACAAAAAAAAATTTGTAACAGAAAATGTCATCATCGTTTACCAAAGAGCTCAGCTAGCAATAGTGGCTTGGTTGTAATTTTATGAACACTAGATATCCATCTAGTCAAAATTTGTCAGTACTGTATTGGAACAATGGTGATGAATGAAATGCAAACTTCATGGAAAAAGTTATTTCTTATTTACCCAAGAGAGTTAAAAGTTAATAGCTAATGCTGGGGATGGGGAGTAGCAATAAACATGGGCATATGTTATTTACAGAAAATATGTAATAAAAAAGCAATTATCTCATAGTTGAAGAGTCAGAAAGGGCAGAGTCTGGGTGGTGGTGGGTGGTGTCCAGAGATTACCATTAAAATAAATCAACAAGTATATTAGTAGGACTCCTCAATTGTTTAAAGAAGCATTCTAGTTTGAATGTATTAGACACAGAGAAAATTGCTGGTATCCCTTGGTACACTTGGTGAATCTTCACAAAGACCCCAGAGCAAACATCAGCATCCGGTCAGAGAACAGTTGGTCACATCTGCTCCTCTCCTTCACCTTCTTACTGGGGAGGAGTTCCCTTTAAATTTTCATCCTTTGTTTTCTCCCTTCATGGTTGTTTGGAAATTGTGTTCTCTTAGCAACTGGAGGATCTGTTTTATGAAATATCTCAAACAAAACAAATTTAATACTTACCACTATCATGTCTTTCAAAATAAAAATAAAAAATAGTAATAGACATCAGCCATATATTAATTTAAATCCTCTTATCACATTACAAATTATATGATTTTTTTAACACATATTATAATTTTATTTTATGTTTTCTTATAAGTTAGACATAAATAGTTTAAGCAGTTAATGAATGTTTTAAATTATCTAAAAGATAACAAGTATATTTTCTTGGTACTTGATCTGGACACTTTTCTGTCTAGAATGTATGTGATAAAATAGTTGATAAATTCTCACCTTTATCATAGTAATAGTTTTGTTTTACTCTCAGGTCTAAATATAGTTTCTGTATGTAACTCTAGGTAAATAAAAATTATCTTCCCTTGAGAAAATAATGCTTAAAAATAATTCCACTATTTTCTGACTTTAATTATCAATATTAACAAGGACACTAGTGGTCTCCTAGATATTCTGTTCTGTTTTTTCCCTTATTGTTTTATAAAATGTATTTATTTTTATTTTATATGTTTAAGTGATGGATGGCTTGTGTGTTTCTGTGCACCACATGCATGCAGTACCCAAGGAGGCCAGGAAGAGGTGTCAGTGCTTCTAGAACCAGAGATACAGATGGTTGCTAGATGTCACATGGATGTTCTGCTGTTAGGGAGTCATGGCTCCAGGTCCTCCTTTGTTGCTTTTTTGAGCCCCTTTTTGTGATTAATCCTCTGGGTAAAAGTTGCCTTCCAGTTTTCCTGCTGGGCTGTTCTTGTGGTTTACATATGTAAAGATGTAAAGAATAGTATTACTCATTAATTCAGTAAAGCTGCTAGTCTCTATTGTCTTTTCCTATTTCCTTTCTGATGACCTTTGTGACGTTGATAAGAATGTATTAGAGCCTCTCAGATCTTCTTACATTGCTTAGCAATGTCGTTAAATTTATTTTAGTATAAACTTTCTGGAAATATGCATTCAGTTCTCATACAAAGTTAATAACATTTAATACCATGAAATTAGTTTTATTAATTTATCCTCAGTAACATTAAGCATGTTTTACTTTTTTCTTTATTTTAGTACAGCAAGTGGGCATGGAAAGGTTGCTCAGTGGTTAAGAGCAGTTGCTATTCTTGCAGAAGACCCAAGATTGGTTGCTAGAACACAAAGCAGCTAAAAACAGTTTGTACTACAGTTTCAACACCCTCTTCTGGCCTCCATGTGTACCAGGCATGTACATGGTACACAGATATATGTTCAGGCAAAATTCATATGCACACAGAATAAAAATAAACATGGCAACTATTCATTACATATTAAATATATATATATATATATATATATGACATTACTAACTGAAATAGAGATTTAAATAAGTTGTGATACATCTGTTCATGGGTTGAAATATTTAGTGGTTAAAGATAGTAATTTCCAAGAATGTTTGTGAGAGATATCTTCATGTGGACTGATGACACTGAAAGAAAAAAATCATTCAGTATAATACATCAATTTCTTTTCTATGTTTATCTTCTGTTTATCCAAGAAAAGCTGGGAAAGAACAAAAGCAGATAAACCAAAAGGTTAACGGTAATGATTTTTTATGATAAAAATCCTGGTACTTTTTTGATATATCCATTATTTTTCAATTTTTCTATCATGAACACAACATCTAAAGGTACAGAAAACGTTAGTGTGGTTATCATTATCATTAACTATTTACCAGACCGTGAAGACTGGGAGAGTGAAGGGAAGGAAATTAAAGAAGAGAAGATAGAAGGGAGAGAAAGACCAGGCATGCTGTGTATCTTGACACATTCCATTCCATTTCTCAATATCTAAAGTCAATGCTAACTGAAGGAGCTGGTGCTGGTCACTGTGGGCACTTAAAACTCATCAGCTCTAAGTCTGCAAACATTTAGAAAAGCAAACAGACGGCCAGGGGTTCCAAATACAAGCACAGGGCAGAAGTCAGCAAAGATCGTTATGGCAATCTTCAAAGGCCTGCTTAGACCGCACATTTCGGTGGTAGCTCACACGGTCACCATTCAAGAATTCAGAGGAGGAGGAAGAGGGGCTAAGGCTGGGTTGGGGGATGGGTAGAAAAACTCTGCCCTGTCCTAAATCCCCATGATCTTAGGAAAAAGCTGGGTAGCATCACATTAGAAAGGAGCTAATATAGGACACCAATCTAGTTCTAATATTTGGAGCAAGTTCTTTTCCAACTGTCTGTCTTAGGGTTTATTTTGTTGTGATAAAATACCATGATGTAAATTTGAAATAGTACAAGGGGAGGTATTTGAGTCTGTTTGGAGCATGGGAAGAGAGGGAAGAAATGATAGAGTTATATTATACCCACAAAGGTAAAAGAAAACAACAACAAACTGATCCTCTAGAAAACAACAAAATGATCCTCTAGTGATATTAGAATCAGTAAGTGTATTTCAAAATTCCATTAAAAAATACCATAACCAAAAGCAACTTGGAGGGGAAAGGGTTTATTTTAGCTTACAGCTTATAGTTCATTACCCAGAGAAGTTTAGGCAGGAAGTCAGGGCCAGAACCTGGTGGCTAGAACTGGAGCAGAGACAGAGACCATGGAGGAGTGCCACCTATGGGCTGGCTCTCCATGGCTTGCTCAGCCTGCTTTCTTATAGCTCCCAGTACTGCAAGCCAAGAACTGACTCTGTCAATAGTGAGCTGGGCCCTCTTGAATCAATTGTCAGTCAAGAAAATGTACTACATTGCCTACAGGCCAACCTGGTGGGAACATTTTCTCAGTTGAGGTTCTCACTTCCCAATGACTCTAGCTTGTGTTAGGTTAACATAGAACAATCCAGCACACTTTCTTTCTCCCTGTCTTTGCTGTTGGAGCCTTATCTGCATCCCTAAGCATCATCTCTACTCATGGGATCATGATTACCAGAAAGAGAATCTGCTCTGGTCCATCTTAATGAAGTATATGACTGCATCATCTTTCACATCAAAGCCAACTTCTAGCCTCTAAGGACTGTAATGTTACCTGTTGTTCTGTGTACTCCAACTTCTCTCTGCAACCGATTTACTCCATTTTATTAAAAGCTTTCCTTTTCTTGCAAATTAGATTCTTGTCTTTGGCTTCTGATATCGCCCACAATGAACCCAACTCCATTTCCCCATTGCTACCAACCTAGCTCACTGATTTACTTAGTTCTTTTTTTCTCTTTCCTTCATATATGATCCCACTGACCAGGCTTGGCTGGAGTAACCCATGATACAATCAATGATGGCATAACTTATATGGATAGAGTCATCACTCATTAGAGTTGTGGATGTAGTCATCTTTCTCCTAATGACTGTGATTGGCATGACTACTTCACACTTATTTGAGAAAGAGCTATGATTACTTTACCAAACATTTATGTTTGACTAGGAAGTATCAGGTCCTAAAGTGGGATTAATCATGAGAATATGGTCTTAGCCCCACAGATATGGCAGCCCACTTAAGTGCATGATATATGAATCTTGCCACAGAGTTCTGTGATCATTTCACATCTACCACTGGGCAGCAGGTGCCTGGCTGTTTGTTATGTTACCCCAGCTTCATAGAAAAATTTCATAGTTGACATACTTTACAGATGAGAGAATTTAATACTGGGATTCTTGAGCAATTTCTTCAAGAATATATAATGGTAATAAAATTTGGGGCATGTAGTGGGTAGCCATTCCAGCTTTGTTCTGGAAGTTCCAACCCCCATTGAGACTTCGGCAACTGTCACGCCTACAAGGCGGGGCCAAGGGAGGTGCCTGGGGACCCGAGATCCGGATCGGCGAACGCTCTCTTGGTTCCAGGACGCTGGATGGTGAAGGTAGACAGAGGAGAGCTCCAGAGAACACCGCTGGACTGTGATACACCTTCCCCAGACCCCGCGACCTACCTATCCCTTAATTTGTAAGTTACGCCATTAAATAAATCTCCTTTTAACTACGTGGAGTGGCCTAAATAATTTCACCAATATCTGGCGCCCAACGTGGGGCACGAACCCACGACCCTGAGATTAAGAGTCTCATGCTCTACCGACTGAGGGATGGTCTGTATGTCAAATGTGTTGCTGATTGGTCAGTAAATAAATCACTGATTGGCCATTGGCTAGGCAGGAAGTATAGGCGGGACAAGAAAAAGAATTCTGGGAAGTGGAAGGCTGAGAGGGAGACACGGCGAGCCGCCATCAGGACAAGGAAGATGTAAGGTACCAGTAAGCCATGAGCCATGTGGCAAAGTAAAGATTAATAGAAATGGGCTAAATATAAGAGTAAGAGCTAGACAATGACAGGCCTGAGCTAATGGCCAAGCAGTTTAAATAATGTAAGAGTCTGTGTGTTTATTTTATAAGTGGGCTCTGAGACTGGCGGGACTTGGTGGCGGGAGCTGGAGAGAAATTCTCCAGCAACAAATGGCGCCCAACGTGGGGCAAGAGTTTCCACCTAAAACCTGAGTAAAAAGATTCTAAAACGGAGCTGAAAACAGTTCCTAGTTGTCTCTATCAAGTTAGCGGCAGCCTGCGTGTTTGAGCTACTGCTGGCGGGTTCCTAGCGTGCGTGCTCGACCTGCCGCCGTATGGCAGGAATGAGGCCTCTGCAAGTAGCACATTAAACTGTGTGGTGAATTTAGCCTTTGCTAGTACAAAACAAAAAAAGAGGTTTCTGGGCTTCACGCTACTTTGGTAAAAGTGTAGACCCACTATTTCTGAGAGTTATGGCTCCCAGAGCTGGCGGAAAGCGGACCACCGCCATGTTGGGAAGCTGAAGTGGGCGGAGCCAGCAGCCACTGCGCCGTTTCAGGCTTAAAAGGCTGCAGTTTAAAAGTAATAGGCTCAAGCTAATATAAAAAAATAAGCCACGTAAAGATGACTACCACACAGAGAATCTGGATTATGTTCTCTTTGATATTCGTAACTGCAGAAAAACATTTGATTGTAAAAGCTGTTGAGTTATGCCAAAATGTATATTTTAAAGGTACCTTGACTTCAAAATTTGGATATAAGGATATGTTGCTTTGGAAAAGAGTCTCTGCTCTTGTTTCCACAGAAAGCCAGAGACTATGGATTTGTTCCAGATTAAGATACATCAGGTTTGACCAGCCAAGACCCCCTGAAAGGTCTCCAATGACACCATGGCCCAGATGATTCAACATCCAGAATGGTTTCAAGTCAACTGGCTCAGATATACAGCCTCACGGACTACTCCATGATCCTAAAATTTTCTTTCTGTCTCCAGAAGATACAGCGCCCCCCTCCAGCAGGAAGTAGTAAGAGAAGCTACGCCCAAATTCCCAAATATACCAAGCTGGCTTTAGAGATGGAATTGGCTCACTCCCCCTCTAAACCCAGACATATTGCTCAAAAAAAAAAAAAAAATGGTTAAGAGATTCTTATGTCCCAAATCAGAAGAGCCCTCTGGTATGGGACAGAGAAAAACCAATATTTTTATTTAAATCAGGTTGATTATAAATACAATCTCTTTCTAAAACAAAAAGGGGGATAGTTTAGATATGATAGGATGAAAGGGTAGATTAATGAACCTACTTTGAAAGAGTAACAACTTGTTTAAAATGTTTTACATTGCTATAGATTTTAGTTTATTGATACAAATTTAAACTTAATTTTGTTATACTGTATATATATTTCTATTCTTGTTTGAGGTATTATGTTTATGTAACTCATTTAAAATTGTAATGGATAATTAAAAAATAGATTAATAGTTAGTCATCTATGATAATATTTGTAGCCATGTTAGTTAAGTCTTCTAGGTATACATAGATATATTTCAGATAGATAGGTAGTCTTCAAACACTTCAAAGACCTACAGAATATGGCATTTAAAATGTTTTAAAAGTTTAGACTTTTTGGACAGTGAGACATGTCTGCTCCTGACAGCACCGATTTACTTCAGAGAGGAGGATGGGCATCGAAGACACTCCATATGGAGTTTATCTTCACCTTGACAAAAATAGCCATTTGGGCAAGAAACTGTTCTTGCCTGGACTGCTTGATCAACTGGACATGCAGGACCCATAAAAAGGTGACCACTGAACTTTGCTTGACAAAATGGTCCTTCAGGTTCCTGCTTTGCAGAGGAAACTGCCAGACATTCTACAGGACACAGAGAAAAGTGAATAAGAGACTCTAGGCCTGTGGGCTGAAGACAGATGCCCCAACTTTACAAGAGAACTTTGAATGACTGTCCAGGCTGCCAGCTGTCTCTGTCTACCCTACAAGACTCCTAAAAGTTGCTTATATCCTTCTCCATTTCTCAGGTAGTAGTATATCCTTCTGAGGTCTTTGATGTGGTTAAAGACTAGATACTTACAATTTTCCTTAGTTATAATAAAAGATAAGTTAGATATAAAACCTTAAACTTACAAATATAAGATAGATAGGATCTCTTCTTTAATATTGTAACTGTAATTCTTGCTTGATAATTGTTTTGTTATATGTAATTTTACTATGTTAAAGTTAAAACCTTCCTTTTTAAGAAAAGAAAAGGGGAAGTGCTGTGGGATGGTCTGTATGTCAAGTGTGTTGCTGATTGGTCAGTAAATAAATCACTGATTGGCCATTGGCTAGGCAGGAAGTATAGGCGGGACAAGGAAAAGAATTCTGGGAAGTGGAAGGCGGAGGGGAGACACAGCCATGATGAGAAACAGCTTGTGAAGATGCCGGTAAGCCACGAGCCATGTGGCAAGGTATAGATTAAAGGAAATGGATTAATTTAAGCTATAAGAACAGTTAGCAAGAAGCCTGCCACGGCCATACAGTTTGTAAGCAATATAAGTCTCTGTGTTTACTTGGTCGGGTCTGAGAGGCTGTGGGACTGGCAGGTGAAAGAGATTTGCCCTGACTGTGGGCCAGGCAGGAAAACTCAAGCTACAGGGGCAGGTATGCATGACTGTCTTGCTGCCTTAGGTAATGCTTTCAGAAAACCTCAGTTTAGCCTACAACCCATTACCAATTGACTGTGTGAGCTAATGGGAGTCACACATACTCCAGCCTCCATGTTTCTCACTCATGGAGCAAATTATTCTTTATAATATTTCTATGATCCTTCTCAGCTTCAATTTTATGAAATATTGATAATATTTTTCTTCTTTTATAATATCCTATGTCTAATCCAGGTCACTGTTTCTTTGATTTTTAGTAGTAATTATTAGAATGTGCACAACAAACAAATAATATAATGAAAATCAAAGGTGATCCTAACTGAAATGACAAACTGTCCTGTGTATTCAGCATTAGTCATTTTTGATGAATATACATGTTGCATTCTGCTGTCCACCCATATCAGATGACTGCCATTGACACAGTTTATCCACTGTGAACCAAGTGTTCCTTTCTTCACATTAGCCACACAATGGACACAGGAAGGAACACAGGTGGAGAGCTCCATTGAAGCAAGTGCTTTACGGATGCCAGAAATTTTTTTTAAAAGAGAGAAATAATGAGGCCACTTAGTTTGTTGAGTTTGGGAAAGTTGCCTGATGAGAATAGCTTTAGAGATGTGGACAAAGATTGTCAAAAATAGCCATTCATTGAAATCCACAATAATCCCTGACCAGTTTAAACAAAACCAATTGAACTTTTTAAGTCAATTTGAAATAATTTGGTTTTCATTTTTTTATGAGTCCATGTTTCTTAGGAAACCTGAGTACTTGAAGAGAACAGGAACTAGAGAGACAACTTACAGGATTCTAATTCAGAGAGCCAAACCAAACCAGTGCCTTGGGGAGAGCACGCTCTGAGCAGAGTGCAGCTGTGAGGCTGTTTCTTGTGACTTGTGTGGCACGGAGCTGAGAGAGTGTAAAGGACGGGAAGTGATGTGGAACCGGAATTCAGAGAGTTCCAAGTCTCACTGCAGTAAAAGCCTGCCCAAGAAGCAGCTGAGTACATAAAAGCTCATAACTAAAACCAAAACAGTGATATTCCCCATTGTGACTGTTTAGTCTTTCTGTAGAGACTCATGGGGTCCTGACTATTATCTATTTTTAATATCACTTGACCTGAAAATTTATGCTACCATCTGGAAAAGGAGGAAAGCCTGTTTTGTCCCCTAATGTGACTATACGTAAAGAAAAATAATAAGGGAAGAGTCAGAGGGTGTTTAATGTTTTTAAATCAGTTGATGTCACTCACTACATGACATTTTGCACATAGCTGAACACATTAGACATTCTAAATAATTGATCAATCACTTCATGTATACACAATGCCCGTACATTCTCAATAAGAGTAGGTTAAGTTCTGTTTTGTAGGCATTATTTTTATCTTCAAAACATAAAAAGAAACTGCTCTTTGAGAGGTGTTGTACACTGTTTACTGATTTTCTTATATCATCACCATTGTCTCACCTCTGCTGAGAGAATCAGACCTTTCTAATGTTTATTTTAGACTGAGCTAAACTAAACACCATTTGGTATTTGACTCAATCTTCATTCAATGAAAAGGGCTATGTAGGGACTAATAGATTTGAGGATTTGATAGCTACCTGGAATGTAGATACATATAAACTCTACCAGTACCATCACATAGACCCAAATGGTTTACAAGACAAAACGCAAAGTTTGCCGGGCGGTGGTGGTACACGCCTTTAATCCCAGCACTCGGGAGGCAGAGCCAGGTGTATCTCTGTGAGTTCGAGGCCAGCCTGGTCTCCAAAGCGGGTTCCAGGAAAGGCACAAAGCTACACAGAGAAACCCTGTCTCAGAAAAAAAAATATGCAAAATTTGTGGGAACACAGGTGCAGAGAAAGGTCCTGTCTCAGAGGTGATTATGGCCAGTGACAGATGAAGCGCACTGAGTCTAAGAAAGCTGTTAGCAGACAGGGGATGAACATGGGAAGTGGAGAAATTATCTTGGAGAGAATAATATTTGTCCAAGAATCATAAATATGGACAGTAATTTGCTAATTTAACGAGGAAAAGGGTCATGACAACTCTAATTACAAAAATTGATGTTTCCTTCTTCTGTTTTTTATTATAGTAACCATTTAAATGTCATAATAGAAGTCACAATGTGAAGATAGAAAGACTGTGCACCTTTCCACTGTGCATCTGTTCAAACAATGATGATTAGTAGACTATTCCTTGAGTGTTGTTTGCACTGATCACTCCCTAAGCTGGGGTTACTCTTCTATCATTATTACCTTCATGAGTAAAGGGCTGCCACATAATAACCATCACCTTGTTTTTCCTTCAGTGGAGAGGGAGTGACTAGCTGATGATGTGACTACTACATTGCTGTGGGATGATTGGCCAGTAGCCAGGCAAGAAGTATAGGTGGGATAAGGAGAGAGGAGAATTCTGGGAACAGGAAGGCTGAGTCAGGGAGACGCTGCCAGCTGCCACGATGAGAAGCAGATGTTAAGATACTGGAAAGCCACAAGCCACATGGCAACTTATAGATAAATAGAAATGAGTTGATTTAAGATATAAGAACAGATAGCAAGAAGCCTGCCATGGCCGTACAGTTTATAAGTAATATGAGTCTCTGTGTTTACTTGGTTGGGTCTGAGCAGCTGAGGGACTGGCGGGTGAGAGGGATTTGTGCTGATCGTGGGCCAGGCAGGACTGGAGAAAACTTCAGCTACAGTACATGATCCAGTAATTCCTCTTCTCTGGGTGTGTGTTATATAGCCAAAGAATTCAAAACAAGACTCCGCAATGGATATCAGAACTTTAATGCCTATTGTGGTGTCACTCACAATTGCAAGAACTGGGGAAAATCCCCATTAGAAAGTGAAAAGGCAAAGAAAGTAGAGAAAATACATAAAATAGAATATTACTTGGCTTTTATGAAAAAGTAGTTCTTTCATTTGGAACAATGTGGAAGAACCTAGAGGATATCACACTCAGCAAAATAAGCAAATGCAATCAAAAAAGGGAAAAAAAACCTGTATGACACCAGCTATAAAATGTATCAAAAATAAATTTGGGAGATAGCAGAATAAAGGATGCTTTCTAGGTGTTAAGAGTAGGGGAAATTGGAAGATATAGTTATAGATATTAGCTAAATAGATAACCAGTGATACTTGTATGCTTGTCTACACACACACACACACACACAGAGAGAGAGAGAGAGAGAGAGAGAGAGAGAGAGAGAGAGAGAGAGAGAGAGAGAGAGAGAGAAGAAAATCCAATAACTGTTTAACTGAGAATGTGGTAAAGGTATTGGAGACATAAGATGGCCTAATAAAGATGGGAACTCAACAAGCAACATCTACCTCTCTCTCCTTAAGGTTGATACTGAACCAAGCAAAACTGTTCAGTGGGGAAGGTGAATATCCATCCAGCAGTCCTTTCTAACCCCATGGACAAATGAAATATTTGATGCTCAAAAATCCTGCAAAATTCTTAGGCCATGAGCCCAGTTTAGAGTGATGTTGGGAACCCAAGCCACTTCTTTACCTCAGGCAAAGAGCTCAGCCCACACTGTCCTTCATTATGCAGTATCTTACTATACAGAACCATCATGTGACCATGTACCTTCAGAGAAGAAACAACCCTTTCTATCTTTCCATTATCTGCAAGAAAACAATCAGAAAATCTACCCAAGGGACCCAGAAACAGACCCAATCACCCTTTACTCTGAGAGACATCTTAGCAGATAACCAGGGCAAGTGGATCCCTGGATAACCTACAGCCTTCTTCACACACAAAAGGTCACTTTTCCCAATCTGGCCACCCTGTATGGCCTGGGAAACACTGCATGCTACTGCTGCTACCACTGCAGCTGTACCTCACCTTCATGGACCATCAGAGTGCTGCACACTGTGCAATCCATAGACACCCACAAGTGTCCTGCTCTTGCAGCCAAACTGCTTTAACAAGGGCAGTGGTGAATTCACTCTGCCTAAAAGAGCTATGACTAAGCAGATGAGCATTCCCACAAGTACTTGCCACTGTGACAGCTCCATGGCATCACTCATGTTGACTACACCTGCAAAAGCTATGCTATTAATGAAGCCACCTGGAGTGAGTCATCCATCCAGCTGACACTGTATAATTCATTGCCAGGAGAAAGTCTGCTGTTTCCAAAGTCATCCTATAAAACTGGTATGGCAAACTATACTAATAGATGAATAATTCTCAATGTAGGGGCATGGGAAGTACAAAAAGCAAGATACGAGAGCTTCTCCAGAGAAATTCACTAGCATTATAGTTATAGACTGTGCTGGTTACTTTTTTTTCAAGTTAACACACACTGGAGTCACTTAGGAAGAGAAAAATCTCAGTTGAGAAATAGCTTCCACCAGATTGTCCAATAATGGGCTTATCTCTGGCACATTTTCTTGGTTGCTGATTGATGTGGGAGGGTCCAAACCATTGTGGGGTGTTTCAGCCCTTGGCAGGGCCTGGACTATATAAGGAAGGTAGCTGAGTAAGGCAGGGGAAGGAAGACATTAAGCAGTGGCCCTTCATGGTCATGGTCCTTGCTTCAGTGTGTGCCTTCCGGTTCCTGCTATGGCTTTCCTTAATGAATGGATTATAACCTGCAAGATGGGTCAGTGTTTTATCATAGCAATAGAAAATGAACTGGGACAGACATATAAAAGTAAACTTAAGAATTAGGTGAGAAAAAAACTCAAGCTGGGTATGGTGATGTACAACTATCTTAGCACGACTATATAGGTGGAAGCAAGAGAAGCAGGTTTGAGGCTAGCCTAGGTTACACTGTCTTAATGAGCAAATAAGAATTCAAGATAATAATGGTGCAGTAATAAGCAGAGACAAAAGAGTATTAAAAGATTAATTCATGAGCTGAATAATAAATTTAGCAAAGGTGCCTGATCTGGGAAAGATCCTAGAATTTATCCCCAAAATTGATGGGGGGGGGGGATGAATGAAGAACTGGAGAGATGGCTCAGCAAAAGCACTTGCTGCTCTTGAAGAGGACAGTTCTGTCCCCAACAACTACAAACAAGTCTACAACCATCTATAACTCCAGTTCCAGGTGGTCTAACCCTTCTTTAGCCCTCTGTACCAGAAGCAAGAGAGGAAAATGAAGCCTATGAGAGTGATTTCAGATTCAAACCATAATGTTTAGCCTCTGGCTCCTAAAGACAATAGTCATCTCATAATGCAAAACA
This sequence comes from Peromyscus eremicus, assembly GCF_949786415.1. Lineage (NCBI taxonomy): Eukaryota > Metazoa > Chordata > Mammalia > Rodentia > Cricetidae > Peromyscus > Peromyscus eremicus. Next base: position 35,513,432 of record NC_081426.1, read on the forward strand.
CATTGAATTCCTCTTCAAGAGTGTCTCGTGATGAAGCATTCTAATGCTACCCCAACTTCCAAAGTTCCAAGTCTCTTTTAATGTGTAGCAAGACAATAACATAAGCCCCTGTACAGTAGGGAAGAAAATTGTGTACCTTGAATTTGCTGTGTCACAGAGCAAACATTCCTATCCCCAAAGAAAGGAACAGAACAGCAAGGGAAAAAAATCAGCTTAAACCAAGACTAAAGACAGGTTAAATCCAGCAAGATAAAATTTAAAGCATATCCTCTGGTCTAGATCTGGGGTCCATGGTGCTATGATGTAAACTGCAATAGACTTGACTCATTCCACTTCCATGACTCCGCTGCTTGGAGAAGACACAGGCTTTCTCTAGGAACAGTCCTACTTGGTGACTAGAGATTTCCTCTGCAAATATCCCCTGTTTCTGACATCTGCAGCATCCTGGGATTTCTGTTGGAACTTAGACTTCAACACCAAAGCTCCTTGCACAGCCCACTCTGTGGCTCTATACAGAGAATTTGAACCTCCCACATATCACCAGTCTTTCTTTGGTTTTTTAGTGCAATACTCCATAACCCCACCAATTTTGCACTCTTAATGTCTGCAAAACCAGCACCAAATATTTATCCTGTACCCACAGATGAGTGTAATCTCACTCTCCTCAAAGAAGCCTCTTTGCAACAGAGACCATTATAGAAAACCACAAATGGTTGAAATTCAGAGAACTGAACGTGAGATGCCCATACCTAATGGATACAGCTATAATATAACTCCTGCACCTAAGGCTGGGAATGTCACAGAAGAGGATATGAAAAGATTGTAAGAACTGGAGGACCAGGAAATTTGCTATGCAATTGTGTCTCCTGGAAATGACAGGGAAGCTACATTCATGATATTATAACAATATGGCTGCCTAAGCAAGACAAAACAATGATAAAAAATAATAGACATAATAATGTGAATGATGGAAATCTAATGCTCCCGCCAACACAAAGAACTACAGGAACCTAATGACTGCCACTGAGAGAGAGATAATTGATTTTCTCCAGGGTTTGAGTCCCTTAGTTATCTGATAATAATTGTCAACATTGAAATTATGTATATATAATCAACATTAAACAGACTGAGATGGTAATATTTGTGTGCATGTGTGCATATGTGCATGTGTGTGTGTAATATGTATGTGTGTGCAACTAATAAAAAATGAAAATATGACTATGAATTTGAGAGGGAGTAAGTCAGAGTATGGGAGATATTGAAGAGGGGCATAGGAGGGACTGAAGTAAGGAAATGCAAGAGGAGAAATATACTTATATTTTAATTATAAATAAATAAACAGAAAGACATAAAGAGCAAAACCATGGAGTTAGGTTCTCCAGGTCTTAGGGCATCTGTTTTTCCTCACAATTTGCCGTAGATCTTGAACTTGGTGCTTTAAGATTTAATGCCTGCTCTGCTAGGTTTTGATCTTATTTTAAGCTCATTATGATTTTTGTCCTCTATTTATGAATTTTAAATATAAGGGTTTACTCTTTCTCTAAGCTTCTATTGTATCCTAGAAATAAAACTTACGTTTATTTTTTCAGAGGTTCACAGTTGCACATATCTTAATTTCAGAGAAGACTTTGGGCTGGGATTCTTAACAGTGCTGGCATGACTTTGGGCCATTGGAGATTGGATGACTGGATTGAAGTTGTGGGGCAGATTGCTATGTTTCGTATGTGGTTCATTTCCCGAAGATCCATATGTGAGAAACTAAATCATCAGTGAGAGGCCTTTAGGAGGCAGGGCCTGCATTCTGACTTCCTGTCTTGCCATGAGACCTTGCCCTCTTTTTCTGTGATTTTGTTTTTGTTTTTTTCGAGACAGGGTTTCTCTGTGTAGCTTTGCGCCTTTCCTGGATCTCACTCTGTAGACTAGGCTGGCCTCGAACTCACAGAGATCCACCTGCCTCTGTCTCCCGAGTGCTGGGATTAAAGGCATGCACCACCACCACCCAGCTGAGACCTTGCCCTCTTATACCTGCCCCAACTACCATAACATCACAAAATAGACATGTTGAGAAACTCACTCAACCTTAGATATTTTACTATAGCAAAGGAAAATGAACTTCAGACAAGATTTGGGGTCTATCCCACTTGTTTCCCTGGAGCATAAAATTTGCTATCTCTCTGGACCTTAATCTTGTGTATCTTCAGGGGCATATTCTCATTTCTCATAGGTATATTCTGTGTTCAGGGTGTTTTTTTTCTTCAGGCCTCTACATCCCTAAACTTATATTCATCCTGTTGATTTTGGCTCTGGTTTGAGGTCAAGGGGGGACACCCTCATGAGAAGGTTAATTCCCCTAGCTTATGGTCTCATAGTGCCATGCTTTCCTCTTCTGTATCTGACTCTATGCTTCATTGGTGCAGAGACCATGCAGGGTTTCCTTCACTACCTTCACCCCTGTGCCTATCGTATTGCCTAACATTTACCAGAGGCTCACATTTATATTCACTAAATATGTGAAGAAACAAGTGAATAAATTTCCGCATATCTCTTTAGCAGTTGGGAACTGTAATGGGATTATGGCATAGACCTCAACCTAAAGGAATACTTTGCAGAAGAGGAGCCTGTGCTTTGAGCAGAGAAGACTCTGGCCTTCTGCTTCTGGCATCCCCTTCATTTTTCTTACCCTGGTGGTCCACTTGGCCTGCAGCCACTGGAATCCCCAGTGCCAATTTGTCTCACATTATGATCTGATGTGCTCCATAAACTGCCCATAATGTGCTGGAGTACAGCTCCCAGGCTTTCATGTTCACCATGAGAACTGCCTCCTGCTTAAATAGCATCTTTATTATTTACTGACCTGTGTGGAACTCCAAGTCAAGGAAAGTCAGTGACTTGCTCTTTGGAGCCAGACATTTGACTCCATGGCTGTGCAAATACACCTATTCTACTTAAGTACCTATTTCAGGACTCGGAAGTATATCTACAAGCACTAGAAGAGTGTTTCCAACAAGTCCATTCAGCTAATATTTATTTACTGCCACATACAGACTTGAAGCTCAGTATGTTTACAAAGACTGTCTCCTCAAATTTTCTTGTTTTATAGGAACAAAAGTAGATTCCTAGTGTAAACACAGAATTCCTGATCTCTAATCTATTAGGTAATTTTCTATGTGTACAAAGCATACAGAAACTTGGACTGTGATTTCTCTATTCATTAATGAGCTTACATTTTAGCTTTCTAGTTTATTTAACTTAGCAGCTACTGCATCCTTTGGCTTTCCAATGTTTACCCAACATCTATTGAACTACCCATCCTCTGGTTATATAGGCCAAACTGAAGTTCCCCTTTGTCCCCAGTGTTTATGTCCCTCTTCCCTTTCATCAATCTCATTTTATAGTTTCCAGTATTCTTCTTCACTTCTAGAAAGTTCAGCCAGATTCCAGGTCAACTCAGTGAATACTTTTGTCCACGGCTCCCAAGTAGACACTCAGACTGAGAGGATTTGAAACCCCTTTTTATGATGTTACAACATGATGGGAAGTTCAAGAGAAGATATGAGAAACATAAACAGCAACCAGGTGACTCACGTAGGACTAAATCCTAGACAGAAAGTGTGGCTTAGAAGGGCACCAAAGAAGAAAGAGAGAAAAGGGCAGGTTTTAAGAGACATGGATGGTAGATGCAAAGCAGTTAACACTGGTAATGCTGTGATGAAAAACTAGAGAGATACTGCCCCTGATCCCCGTAGATAAGCAGACATATGCCCATAGTTACAGAATACCATAAGATCAATGAATTTTTTTGTCTATTTCTGCCTACCACAGTGCCCTGCATCCAAGCCACTATAAGAAACACAGACCACACACACACACACACACACACACACACACACACACACACACACACACACATATACATACATATATATTTGGATCTTAAAATGGAAGGGGGAAATTAAGAAATCTGGGGATAGCTATGTATTCGGAATGGATGCTCAAAATGGGAAAGAAGGGATGTTCACCAGACCCTCCCTAGTAAAGGAGCACCAATAGCTGTTCAAAGCACTAGAAAGACACTGGTAGAAGAAGTTAGTATTCAGGAGAGAGAGATGCTAGGTGGGGAAGAAGCTGATCCACCCAGGCCTCAGAGGCTTATTTGGGAGTTTGGATTTTCTCATTTTATAGGAACAAAAGCAGAATCCTGCTGTCAACACAGGATTCCTGATCTCCAGTCTCTTAAGTAATTTTCTTTTGTATCTGAATTTCCAGGGCTTTCAAAGCTGCAGTGAATTTGAAATATTGGATAAACTTTAATGCAATGTGGCACATGGAGGCTTCAGTGTGTGTACCAATGGCTGAGGGGTTTCCAACTGGATCAGGCCCTCTGAATGGGTGAGACAGTTGATTGGCTTGATCTGTTTGGGAGGCATCCAGGCAGTGGGACCGGGTCCTGTGCTCATTGCATGAGTTGGCTGTTTGAAACCTGGGGCCTATACAGGATCGCTTGGCTCGGCCTGGGAGGAGGGGACTGGACCTGCCTGGACTGAGTCTACCAGGTTGATCTCAGTCTGTGGGGAAGGCTTTGCCCTGGAGGAGGTGAGAATGGGGGGTGGGCTGGGGAGAAGGTGAGGGGGGCAGGAGGGGGGGGAGAACAAGGGAATCCGTGGCTGATATGTAGAATTGAATTGTATTGCAAAATAAAATAAATGAAAAGATGTTGTGGAATACTAGTTTAAGATGTTACATTTGTTTATGCTGTGGAATATTTGTTTAATGATGCAAAGATGTATTGCATTCTTTTATATTGCATTTATTTAACTCTGTAAAGTTGTGTTAATTTGTCTGCTAAAAACACCCGATTGGCCTAATAAAGAGCTGAACAGCCAATACCTAGGCAGGAAAGAGAAATAAGCAAGGCAAGCAGGCAGAGAGAATAAATAAAAGGAGAAATCTAGGCTAAAGGAGAAGAATGAGAGAAAAAGGAGAAGGAGAGGAGGGTGCCAGGGGCCAGCCACCCAGCCACACAACCAGCCAAAGAGTAAGAAATAAGAAAAGTATATAGAATAGAGAAAAGGTAAAAGCCCAGAAAAGCAAAAGGTAGACGGAATAATTTAAGTTAAGAAAATCTGGCTAAAAATAAGACAAGCAAAGGCTGGGATTCATAAGTAAGAATAAGTCTCCATGTAATTATTTGGGAGTTGGGTAGCAGGCCCCCAAAAGACTAAAAGAGAAAAAACTACAAAAAGATAAACTTTTGTTTTGTGCATTTTTAATTACCCTCTCAGAGAACAGTCTATAATGAGAGGGTTAGCATGAGCGCACAGAGACGTCTTCCCTCCTTTCAAGACTGAGCAAAAAGTAGTTTTTTCCTTAGAGGTGCATTATTGCTTAGAGGTCGTAAGGCATGTCTGATAGAAAACATTTTATTTTATGAACATGTAAACTGTAAGAATAACACAGGATGAAATTTTCTAGCTCTTTTTGGCAGATTCTTTCTCTTGTACACTGGTGTTTGCAATACTTCTTCTGATTAGAAACTCGTTCTATATCTATGATGTGTGGCCTGGGTACATTTTGATTGATAACAGAAGTGTGGCTGAGCAAGTCATAGCTCTGCTCTGAAAATCTCCACAATATAATAGGGGAAACGGACATGCAGATAGGTAACACATCATAGATAGTAGTGCTGTGATGAGCCCAGTTATGGGATGTCTCTGGGATATAAATAATGATATAATTCTATACTAGGGGTAGGATGGGTAGAGTCATGAATGAATGACTCTTCCTCTGCTTTTGGAGAAAAGGGTTATTCCTGTGGTAGCTAATGGATACAGGATATTTTAACCAAAATTTTGCTATAGACGATGCCATAAAAATAGGGCTTAGTATCATTGTGGATCCAGAAGAAATAGATGTTTCTGAATCGTAATGTGGATGACTAGGAGGAAAGGTGCAAGGTGGTAGAGAAGAAATTTCAGATGGAAGGAAGAACACTTCAAGGTGGCTAAGCCCTCTAACATTCATTAGTCTGGAAAATACGCTAATCTGATCTTCATTACTCAAAATTCATTCTGGCTACAGTGGGCCCTCATTGGGTCTCCTCTTGGATACCCTATTGTTACCTGTATCATAGAGATCCTGTAGCTTTGCATCCTTAGGTTCAGCCACTTTACACACTCCAGCAGCTCATAGATGAGGTGGATGTTGGGATGGGCTAACGGGTAATTGTGGTTTTGGGCCTGGATGGTATAGCTGGGTTGGTCAGCCCACCACATTTCCCTCACCATCACCACCCTGGCAAGCTCTCCAGCACTTAGCTCACACAATGTTGCAGACAGCAAGGAGCAGGGCCAGTTCTGCTCTCATATCCTTGGGTCTGGCTCACCAGTACTTACACCACCAGGGCCAGCTCTACTGTTTTCCCCAGGCAAAGTGCAGGGCCTGCTCTCTGGATTGCTGCACTTTGTGAGGGACATGGCCAGCTCTTCCACTCTCATGCCCCTTAGGCTGGCTCTCCCATCTGTTGCAAGTGGCAAGGGGTGTGGTGGAGGGCATATCTTGCTTACCCTCATTGCATGGCATATGAGGGTAGGAACAGGGGCAGCAATCCTGCTATCAAGTCCACAGGCCTGGCTCAACTGCACCCCAGCCAACAGGGTCAGCTATAGTGTGCTGCCCAGGAGAGGTGACATGCCCACTCACCCATGTGCTGCAGCCTGTGGGAGGCAGGGCCATGTCTTCTATTCTTGTGGTCCTGGGGCCAGCTCTCTCACCTGCCATAAATGGCAAGAAGTGAGGGGAAGGAGGGCATTTTTTTTCCCTCACCCACACCACAACATGGAAGATGAAGAGGTAGGATCAACTTTCTGCTGTCATGCCCACCTTCCATGGGCCAGTCCACCTGTGCCCCCACCAACAGAGTCAGCTCTATTGTGCTGCCCAGATATGGTGCTGCAAGGCCTGATCTCCCAAGTGCTGCTACCAGTGGGAGCCAGTGCCAATTCTCCCACTCTCGTGACCTCAGCCAGGCCAGCTCTCCCACCTGCCACAGGCCATGAGGGACAGGGGATTATATCTCCCTCTCCCACTCCACCATATGGCAGATCTCCCATGGGTGTTCATGGCACCCCTGTCAACGGGTTCAGCTCTATTGTGTTGCCTTAGCTTGGTGCAGGGCCCACTCTCCTGTGTGCTGGAGCTGGTGAGAGGCAGGATCAGCTCACCTACCCTTGTGACCCTGGGACAAGCTTTTTCTGCCTGCAAGAAGTAGCAAGGGGCAAGGAGAGTGGGGCAAAGGGGGTATCTCTCCCTTGCCCACATCATCGCATGACAGACCATGGGGATAGCTCTCCCGCTCTCTCATCTTCAGAGTTGGCCAGCAGGGACAACCCTACTCTGCTGCCCTGGGGAGGTGCAGAACCAGTGCTCCCCAGTGCTGCAGCCAGTGAGGGGCAGGCCATTACTGTGCAGCCCTGTCCTCAGTGCTTTTGGTGGTAACAGGAGCCATGGACATCAACACAGATTGCGGCTGTGGCTGGGTCATGGTCCCAGACATGGTCCCTGGCAGTGGCCTAGGCCTGTACGACACCATGGACCCAGGTGGCAGTGTAGCCTACTCAGATCTGGATGGTCCCAGCCGAGGCTTAATCCTTGGACACTAATTTGGTTGTAGGTGGCAGCCCAGGCCTCTGATGTCCACATGGCCCTTGGTTGTGACACAAATTGTTAACGGTGTTCTTAATAAAAACCCAGAGCCAGATATTGGGGTAAAAGCTGAAAGATCAGAGGGATTAAAAAAAAAATCCACAGTTCTTACCGCTAAGAAATCCTCAGCTCAAGAGAAAGTTACTTCCTGCGTACTCACATCTATATACCTTTCTGTGCCCAGCCATCTTACTTCCTCTCTCTGCCCAGCTACATCACTTCCTCTTTCCACCCATCTCTATCACTTCCTATCTGTCTGTACAGACCTCCAGACCTCTATGGTTAACTAGTGCTGAGATTAAAGACATGTGCCACCATACCTGGCTCTGTTCCCAGTGTGGCCTTGAACTCACAGAGATCTGGATGAATCTCTGCCTCCCCAATGCTAGGATTAAAGACGTGTGCTATCACTGCCTGACTTCTATGTTTAATATAGTGGCTGGCTTTGTCCTCAGATTCCCAGGCAATATTTATTTGTTAGAGCACAAATAAAAATATCACCACACTTAGTGGCACTATTGGCCATCAACATCGATACAGACCCAAGCTGTGGTTGAGCCATGGACCCAGACAAGGTCCTTGTCAGCAGCCTGGGCCCAGATATCACCATGTTCCCATTAGCAGAGCAAGTCACTCAGATTAGCATGGACCCAATGGCAGTGTGGCACTTGAATCTCAACATGGCCTCAGGTGTGGGCCCCGATCCTGAACATCCACACAGCCTTTGACGGGACAGGAGCCTGGGACATCAGTTCAACCAGGGTTGGGTTGTGGACCCAAACATGGCCTTGGCCATAGCTTAGGCCTGTAGGATGTCCTGGCCCTAGGTGGCAGCACATGCCACTCAAATCTGTATGGACCCTGCAGTGGCACAGCCTTTGGGCACCAAGAAAGCCACAGGTGGAGGCCCAGATCCTAGGCATCAGTGTGGCCTTTGGTGGCCACATTGGCCGAAGACATAAGCACAGACTCAGGCTGTGGTAGAACCACAGACCCAGACATGATATTATTTATTATGCGGTGCAATGTTATTCATTAAGCATCGCTGTTTACTGTGAGAGAAAAGCCATGAGGCACAACAAAACCTACTATAAGAGTATATTAGGGGAGGGAGGACAGAAGGGCTGTGCTTAGGCCTATTGAAAGATTGTGCAGGAAGAGAGGGGAGGGTGTGTAGGATCCGTTTTTATGGATTCCCCCGCACATGCGCATGTGGGCTTAGGTAGCTATGCCATGCATGCACATAGATTTTGTGATCACACTGAAAATTACGTGACCACACAGCACAGGGATTATGTAGAATGTAAGGTCCCAAAATGACTAAGCATCTCGACAGCACATGCACGGTTATGGGAGAGTGGCTAGGAGTTTTATCACATGGTCGTTGGCAAAACCTCAGGCCCAGATGTCATTGTGGCCCAAGTTGGCATTCCAGATTGCCAAGATCAGCATGGCCCTCGTGGTAGTGTGGCCCCCAAACACCAACATGTCCCCAGATGGCAGCCTAGACTAGGGGCATCTGCTAAGCCTTCGATGGTAACAGGAACTAAGGACATCAACGTAGACCCTGGCTGCAGTAGGACCACAGACCCAAATATGGTCCATGACCAAAGTACAGAACCAGACAACACCATGGCCCTGGGTGGTAATACAAACCTAGGTCTGTATGGCCCCTGTGGCAGCTTGACCCTCTAAGACCAACATGACCTCATGTGTCAGCCCAGAGTAAGGACATCTGCACAGCCCTCGGTGACAACAGGAGCCACAGACTTCAAGTCAGAGCTCAGCAAAAACAGGGCCATAGACCCTGATATCTGGCCGCTGGCAGCAATCTGGGCCAGATGTCACCATGGTCCTGGGTGGCAGCACAGGAATCCTGGATCAACATGGCCCCTGTGGGGGCACATCTCTTGGATATCAACATGGACACAGGTGGTGGCACAGACTCTGGGTGTTCACAGGGCCCTCAATGGTAACAGGAGCCATGGACATCAACACAGACTATCGCAGCCACGTCAGGGCCACAGACCAAGTCACGGCCCTTGACCACAGCCCAGGCCCAGACATCATCATGACCCTGCCTACTCTCACAGAAATTAACACCAAGCTGCTAGAAAATTTAGATAATTAACAAATGCTTCATAAATAAAGAATATTTGATAAATAAGATTTATTTGATAAATAATTTGTTTGATATAAATATGTATGATAATCAAGATTTATAAATTCCTAAGGTCTACTCAGGTTCACAGTAATATTTACTCACTTTAAACTTTAGCTATTTGGATAAACCATACAAAAATGCAATATTCTATAATGAGATGTCTGATACCCTGAGAAAGTCCTTTTCCCAAAGCATTTAGTCAAAAGCCCCCATTCCCTCAGGGGCTTCAAGAAAGTTCCTGCTTGCTAAAAAGTGAGTCATTCTTATCTCTGGCAAGAGGAACTTGGGATCCTACCATTCACATATGACTGTGGTGCCTATTAACTTACTAAGGTCAGTGCCTGCTTCCTTGATCCCTGATCACAAGCCACGCCCCAGCTCACGTGCCCTGTTTCTCCGTTTAATACTTTGTGCAGTTAGAGTATAAAAGGTGTAGCCTTTTTTCAAAAAAGTGGCAACCATCCTGTGTCAATATCTTCCTTTCCTTCAGGGACTCCATACCTCCTCTTGGGGACCTGAACTCCTCTGGAGCTGGACTCCGGTATATCAGAGGCTCGAGGATGTATGTCGGCTATTGGGAAACCACCTTTAGAAAGGGAAATGTTAACCCAGTGTCTAGTTCTACAAACCAGGGAAATATTTAAAAAGAAAGTGTTAATATTCTCATCCTGCCCCTTGGTGCCACCCTATGCCCTGACGTAAAAGCCTATTCTTAAGGGAAAACACTGCCCCTTCATTCTCTCTCTTCTGCTTTTCTCCCACGAGGCACTCACCTCTCAAACCCCTCACTCGTCTCTCTCTCTCTCTTTCCTTCTTTCTCTCCTCCCTGTGTTCTCCCCCACCAAATAAAACTCTTCACTGAGAGCTCTCTGCACGGCATCTCTGTCTCTCATCCGCTGTAGGGCACTTTGGCTCAACCCGACACAACCTCCCATATAATATCATAACAGAAAGTAAAGATCAAAAGGTCTGTCAGGTCAAGATAATGTGAAGCCATTCACAGAGCTGCCCAACTGTGTTTTTGTTACAATATCACTCCACTCCTGCAAGGTCTAGAGACTAAGCACATGTGAACACGGTCTTAGAAGGGTCAAGCTCCTTTAGAAGTTTTGAGAGAAGAATCCTCCCTTTTTTCTTCCCAGCTCCTGGAGGCTGCTCCTTGGTGGGTGACTACACTTCTCTAGTTTCTGCCTCCAGCTTCACTAGCATGACTTCCTCCAGTGCATGTTTCTTTATTTTTTTTTTTCCTCTGTACAAGGCAACTGGCTGCGTTAGTCATCATCCCCCAGCTGTAACTGCTTCAGATTTTTAACTTTTAAATAGTGAGGTTCATTTTGGCTTATATCTTTAATGGTTTTAGTCCATGGTTGGTCTTTCCCATTGTTTGGGTCCTGAGTGAGGCACCTCATCACAGTGGGAGAATATGAGGCAGAGAAAAAAAAGAACTCACATTATGGCTAGGAAACATGAAAGAAAGTGGGGGTGGGGGCATGGCCACGGTCCCTCAGTCTCTTTCAAGGACATGACTTTCCTGTTAGAGACCAACTCTTACAGCTTTCAGCCAATGCCATTTAAAAACATTTACCTTTGGGAAGCATTCAAGCTTTAATTTATAGTCTGGAGATACAGGCCAGTGTAGAATACTTGTCTCATGTACTCAAGACACTGGGTTAAGTCTCCAGAACTGAAAAATATTATACAATCAATCATGGGATTCAGTGGTCATTATCACCTCAAGGTTCACTGGCTACAATGACCAAGATTCTATTTCTTAGTAAAGTTGTATTCGTTAATACTGGTTGGTTATCATTTTAGCATAAAGAAGCCCAGTTAACCTACAATAGCTGCAAACAAAAGGTGGACAATGATAGATCTATTAATTAAAAAAAAAAAGAGTCTTGAAATAAATGAGTCATTGTCTTTCAGCCTAAATCATCTCAGCAATGGAAAATGCATGTTTGTTTATCTATGGAGAGATCAGAAAAAAAGTGCAGACACAGGAATTCTAATGAGGGAGGGCACTCTAATATTAATTTATTCACAGTTTGGTGACACTGAGCATGGAGATAACTCAGTATGCAACAAAGGATTGAAAAAAATTCCCTCTAAACCGGGCGGTGGTGGCGAATGTCTTTAATCCCAGCACTCGGGAGGCAGAGCCAGGTGGATCTCTGTGAGTTCGAGGCCAGCCTGGGCTACCAAGTGAGTTCCAGGAAAAGGCGCAAACCTACACAGAGAAACCCTGTCTCGAAAAACCAAAAAAAAAAAAAAAAAAAAAAATCCCCTCTGAGGCAAGCATGTAGAACCTCAATCTAGAAAGATAAGCAGGCATGTGGCAAAAGAAAGTAGGTGTGGTTGAAGAATTTTCTGGGAAGATGAACCAGTTTGGGCAAATGTGTAGGGTTGTATGAAGGTGAGGGAACTCCATCAATTATCAAAAATGGCAGATGTAGTGATGATGGACTTTTCTTACTCCAAATTCCATTTTCCTCCCACTCTGCTACTGTAGAGAAGGAAAGAGTGAGTGGAAACCATAACCCTGAATGTTTATTTTCTGATTGGATATCTCCTTACCTGTTGTTTCTTTATTGATCCCCAAAGGCTTTGGGGTTTACTGAAATGCACAAGGTGGAAGCAATGATTAATGTGTCCCAGACCAAGGCGCTCGTGGTGAGGATGCCTGCCTCCTCACAGAGATGCCATTGTTCCTGTAGGAGACTGTGCCTGGCCCTCTCACACCCGAGCCGGGGCTTCCCTAAGCAGAGTGTTTATGTGTTGAGTGCAACACTCCATGGACTCCAGGGTCTAATGGGGTGTGAGAGGGAACCTGGGGTTTTTCATCTTGTTTTCAGCTGTACAAACACCCTACACCTTCCTCTTCTACTCAGGGTCTAGGCTCAAGCCTGCTAATATCCCAGGCTGTAAGGCATCAGCAGGGACTCCACAAGTGGAAAAGGAGGGACCCAGTGCCTTCCACCCTAATGCCAAACACATTCACAGTGTTTATTTTCTTAGCTCCCACCTAAGCTCTGAGATAAACATGTGGATGCTGCCTGATACTTTAAGGACTCTTCAGTTGCTTTATCCAAAGGGAGCAGGGTGAGTCCAGAACTGTCCAAGCAAGTAGAATCTGCTTCCTAAAGGAATATAAGAATGCAAAGATTGTTTTCTTCCACTTACCATAGATTTGGTTTCTGTTTTTTTATAGTTATATTTCACATGTTCTTTTTCAATAAATGTATTTGTTTAGAAACTCTTTGTGTTGGCTAAAATGTCTCTTCTCCTCAAACAAAAGTAGATTAAAAGGAAAAGAGTCACAGTGGAAACAAATGAGTACATGCAGGACTCCACTCGGCTATCTATCAGCTGTGATGCACACATACCATGGCATCTCACTTAATTCCCATATCATGGGAAGTAAATGTTATTATCCCCTTGCCACAGATGAAACACACACACACACACACACACACACACACACACGTGTGAGAGAGAGAGAGAGATTATACTATGCTCTTAGTTTTGCTCTTTCTTGCCCTGAAGCCTATGTTTTTTTTTTCTTTCTCTTAACTAAGCTGCTTTAATACAAGTATTTTGTGAGAAGGAGAAGTCAAGAGAAAAGAGAAGAGAGGAGAGAAGAGAAGAGAAGGAAGAGAAGAATAGGAGGGGGAAGGGGAGAGGAGAGGAAAAAAGAAGAATTTTTAAAAAGGAAGGGAAAAGGAAAGGAGAAAGGAAGGAAGGAAGGAAGGGATTGAGGACATCCTGATTCATGTCTATAATCCTAGCACTCAGGGGACAGAGGCTGGAGGATTACCACAAGTTCAAGGCCAGTCTGGCCTACAGTGCTTTTTACAGTTTTTGTGCCATCCAGAATCACAAAGGGAAACCCTGTCTCACTCAGACGAAGACAGGAACAACAACAACAAAAGAGAACAAAGGAGAGGGAGAATGGTTTAAGGTAAATAACAAAGATGTATGTGCTTGTGTGTATACACATATGTCAGTGTTAAGCCATCAAGAACTGTGGGTTATGTGACATACCGCTACTGTTTACTATTTGTGTCTGAAAAAAAAAAAAGCATCTTTTTTTTTCAGAAAGAGTCAAGAGTTTGTATCACAAGAGATAACTTGAATTCTGAACTTTGCTATTCAGTATTGAATTTTATTTTAGAATAAGGTTTGCTTATTTGGGTTGATTAGAAATCCATGATACATTTTCTTCTCCCTCCCTCATCAACTCCTCCCTGGCAATTTCTACCTGTCATTGTGAAATTGCAGGTAGGTTCTTGCAACTTTAGTTGATATTCACTTGTTTGTTCTTGTTCATAAAACTATGGACACAAGAAAAGTCAGTTGATCAAGGGAGTACGTTTCTAAAACATGGTCATGTCAAGTTTATTATATGTATCTCATACTTTGCTTTAAAAAAGCAACTCTCTGAAAACATCCTCATGGTGGTGGTTATCCTGGTGTAGAAGAATTAACATGAAATACTACTTAAAAATTATCTTGGAGCTAATGGTCCCATCCTTCATATCCTTCCTATTATCCAAGACATTTACATAGGAGAACTAAAAAAATAAAAGGCAATGGATAGACACCTAAAAGGTGACCCAAATTTTCTCACTGCTGGTATTTTCATCTTGGTGTGAATAAGCCATTCTTTTGAGTGTGAGAAAGTCACATGACTTGTTTTTAATCAACAGAGTGTTCAAGAGTGGTTTTTTAATCAATAGAATATTCAAGAGTGAAAGATGGCACTGCTTTCATTATATTGGACTTTACCTTATATTGGACCTTGCACTACAAGCAGACTTGCTTGAAACCATTTGTATGTGACTTTAAAGCATTAAGTAACCAACTCAAGAGGCCCATGTGGTACAAGAATGAAGGTGGCATCCAGCTGGCTGGAAGCAATAAGCTGGGTTATCAGCTCTGCACAAGTAAGGAAATGAATGTTATCAACAATTCTACCCAAGGGAAAGATACACTTTGAAAATCCCCCAACATTATATGTACATACATTCTCAGAGATCACCTTGCCAGCTTCTGCTATACTACGTTACTGATTTATATTTTCACTTGGTTGCCTAACATTCCAAGCCCTATGTCACACAACTACATTTGTAGAACTGCCCAAATAGTTTTGTATTAGTTGTATTAGTTTGCATTAGTTGATTTATAATTTAGGTTAAGCATCCCACTCTAGGCATAACAATGTCTTTGCAAATTCTCATTGTCAGGCTCCCTCCTAACAAAACATTCACCTCAAACGTGCATCTCTGAGATTGGAAATGGGTTAGCACATGAACAACTATTTAGTAATGATGCCTTTGCAACTTTTTTCACAGGTGATTTTCAGTTTGTAGAAATTAGCTGAAATTCAGAGTTGAGCAAATCCTGTTGTTTTACTATTTTCTTTCCCTAATATGTACTTTGGGGCAGAATGCTTTTCCTGTCAACATTGGTCACATCAGTTACACAATGAGAATAAAGTCCATGTCTGCCTGTCTGTGTTATTAGGAGAACAGTTGAGAAAATGATCCTAGCAACAGCAAGTGTGCAACAATTCCTTCAGTCCCAGAAGATAGGCATCACCCTTGGGTTGATGTAGCAAAGGAAGTCAAAGCTTAGATGCAAAAAGCAGACAGCCTTGGGGTCAAATCTTAAGTCTCTCATTTTCCAGCTTTGCAATTTTGTACAATTCAGAGTCTGTGCTATGATTTTCTCATCTGTAAGACAGAGATGATAATGGTACTGTTCTGGTCAGCTTACTGTGATTCTTAACTGAGCAAGTACATGCAACTTCTTAGCTAGTGCCTGCCAAGTATAAAACCCTTGGCAGCAATAACTGCTATTAATGTGAACATAACAGCTATTGTTCATGGATAAAACAAGCTATGTTCTAGGATGTTTTATATGGAATGATGATTCTCCTTCTCTATGGAAAAAAACATGATTTAATGAAAAAAGTTTTCATGGACAAACTGTTCATTCCAAAAACAATTTAGCTAATGTGTGGCATTATACCCATAACTATTGATTCATAGAGAGGAGGAGCCATTGACTTCAATTGTGGACCCACCCACTGGTGACACCATCAGGCTCAAAATAATATTTACAAACTGATGTCTACACAGAGGGCCCTAGTAAAACTAAATGGTTAATAAAACAAAACTGAAAGTCATGAACCTGAGACAGGGACTGATAGGGAGCAAGAGTGATAGGGATATGAGAGAGATAAGACAAGGTGGAGGAGATAAATAATATGAATGTATTATATACATATATGAAAATGTCAAAGAACAAACTTAAAAGAAAATGCAATTTAAAACAGTGTAGTGTGGTAACTGAATGCCCCCACATCCATGCACATATAAGCAGCACACAGTGGGACAGAAAAAGGGGGAAGGAAGGAAGGAAGGAAGGAAGGAAGGAAGGAAGGAAGGAAGGAAGGAAGGAAGGGAGGGAGGAAAGGAGAGAGGGAAGGAAGGAGGGAGGATGGGAGGAAGGAAGGGAAGGAAGAAGGAAGGGAGGGAAGAAGGAAGAAAGAGAGGAAGGAAGGAAAGAAGCAAGGAGAAGGGAGGTGATTTGTTGGAAGTATTGGAGGTAGCCAGAGGCAAACATGGGGCTGTTTATGGCCCTAATACTCTGTATACATTTATGAAATTCTTAAAGAATAACATTTTAAAAATAGATTCGCAAATAAAGGACAAATGAGTTACAAAGTACAAATAAGTATAAAGATATATTATTTATGGAGCATATATTTGATGCCTATTTGCATATATGAGCCAAACATTTTCAAATTACATTGCCACATGGTCTTACATTGGGTATGACTTCAAATCTTACCAATTTTAGTGCTGTGAAATAATCTTTTTATACTCTGTGAAGATGTATCTTTGCCAAGGTGCCTTCTGATTGGTTTAATAAAGAGATAAACAGCCAATAACTAGGCAGGAGGTATAAGCAGGACTTCCAGGCACAGAGAGGACTCTGGGAAGAAGAGAGGTAAAGCCAGCCAGATGCAGAATGAATCAGACACACAGAATGAAATAGAGGTAAAACCTACATGATAAAATGTACATTAATAAAAATATGGGTTAATTTAAGTTAAAAGAGCTAGTTAGGAACAAGCCTAAGCCATATGCCGAGCTTTCATAATTAATAAGTTTTCAAGTCATTAGGTGGGAGCTGGCTGGCAGGACAGAGAAAGACTCATTACAGATTAACCTTTTCTGCTGAGAAAGAAAAATGACTCACTCTGGAATATCATAAAAAATAAACACTGTTCTCAAAGTATCGCTTGCCTACAACTGGACACTTTCCTAAGATCTGAACACACAAGTGTAAGGGAACATTCTCAGAAAAGTCTCATACACAGAATGCTTAATGCCAACAAACAATCTTTAATACCACTTTATGTTCATTGTGTGATTGCTTTTTGTAAGGAAAAAGCCATGAAGAAATACAATTTTGGAACATTAGTCATTATTTTAGACTCTGGCCACATCTCATGTACAATACCTTTGAATCCATCCAACTTACTTTGGTTTGAGTGTGTCTAAGCATTATTCATGTGTGATTTTTTTTAAGAAAAGGTGTAATTTTATAGCCCAGACTGGCCTACAACTCTCTCCGTAGTCCATGCTTTCCTTCAACTCAGGATTATCAAGAGCTGGGATTATTGGTGTAATAGATTATAGTAGCACAAGACTAACGCAATAGAACACTTAAACAGCAGAAAGATACAATCTACAACTATCTATTCAAAAATTAGAACTGTTAAAAAGATAGAAATGATTAGCTTTATTATATATTTTTAAAGTTTGTTCCAAGATCTGTAGCAAGAACACTGAGCAACATTGGTTGTTGGAGCCATCATTCCATGAGAATTCAGTGTTACCAAGTTAGTCACACTGTGTTCATGGCCTTTATTTAGCTGTGACAAAACACCTTAGGTTTCCACCTTAAGAGGAAGAAATGTTTTGTTTGTATGTCTCATTGTTTCTGGAGGGTTAGTCTGCCATCATTGGACCCTTTGCTTTTGATCAATGCTGACTATCATCAGGAAAACTTGTGACAGATAAAAGTTACAGCGCCATCCAGGAAGCAAAGAAGGAATCCACTCTTATAATGAGTGATAAAACCTCTCCCATGGATTAATCTACTCATGAAGTCAGAGTCCTTATAATCCAATCACATCACTTTGAACTGCTGTATTGGGAACCAAGCTCAACAGACTGGAAGGGAGGATGGGTCAGTAGTTATAATCTGAACCACAATAGGCACACAGGAGAAACTCACAGAGAATAGAAAGAATGTAACCCTAATTAAAAATAACAACTGCCTAAATTCCCAGGAACATCATTCTCTTTTCTCACCCCCAGATGTGTCTGTCGTTTGTAACCACCTGTGAACAAGCACACCCAGTAGATAGCATTAGCAATGAGCCACATCAAGTGTATAGACCTGTATACCTGATCATTAGGTGGTGTCTTCGGTTGGTACCCAACAGTCCATCATTGGGTCAGAACAGCTTGCCCAGTATCTCTCAGCACAGACTATGAGAAGCACAACTCAACATTTTAAACTAATATGCTTTAGTGACAGAGCAGAAACACTGTGGCAAATATTTTGAGTCACCATATCTATGTTTGATTTTATGATTCATGGAGAACTATGTAACGTCTTCTTAAGTGGCATAGAAGGATCTTGTTTCCCTTTAGTTCTGGCTTGAAGTAACACACATTTTAGAAGTAACAATCAAAATTTATCCAAAAAAGCTTTCACTTGATTCCAAGTTAGCTTATATTTTGAAGATTTCATTTCTTGATGATTTGGAAATAATAGTCCCACAAAAGTATATTCTTTGATAAATAACTCAAATTCTGAAAAGAAAAATTAGTTCTTTTTGGTGAAGTGCTTAGAAGAAATGTGTTTAAATATTGACTCCTAATATATAATTATTTCTTAATCAACAATTTAGAATAAAACAAGGACATTCACTATACACAATCTGTATCTCAATTTTGAACCCATATGAATTTCTAAGAAAATCCAAAGATTGTATTTCAGAATCATTTGCACTTCATTCTTAGATAAATATTTCTTAATTTAAGATTTTTTTTATTCATTTTACATACCAACTGCAGATCACCCACTCATTCCTCCTCTAGCTCCCCTCCAGTCTTCCCCCTCCCTTGACCCACTCCCCCCTTCCCTCCTCCAAAAGTGTAAGGGCTCCCATGGGGAGTCAGTAAAGCCTGGTACATTTAGTTGAGACAGGACCAAGCCCCTGCACCCTGCATCCAGCCTGAGCAAGATGTCCCACCATAGGTAACGGGCTCCAAAAAGCCAGCTCATGCACCAGAGATAGATCACGATCCCAATGCCAGAGGCCCCTCAAACAAACCAAGCTACACAACTGTCTCATTTATGCAGAAGACCTAGTCCGGTCCCATGCAGGCTCCACAGCTGTTGTTCCAAAGTTCATGAGTTCCTACAAGCTTGGTCTAGTTGTCTCTGTAGATTTCCTCATCATGATCTTGACCGCCCCCCCTTGTTCATATAATGCCTCTTCCCTCCCTTCGACTGGACTCTCAGAGCTGGACCTGGTAGCTTGGCTGTGGATTTCTGCATCTGCTTCCATCAGTTACTGGATGAAGGCTCTGTGATGAATGTTAGGGTATTCACCAATCTGATTACTGGGGTAGGCCAGTTCAGGCACCCTCTCCACTACTGCTAGTAGTCTAGGTTGGGGTCATCCTTGTTGATTTCTGGGAATTTCCCTAGCACCAGGTTTTTCCCTAATCCCATAATGGCTCCCTCTATCAAGATATCTCTTTCATTGCTCTCCCACTTGGTCCCTCCCCCAGCTTGACTATCTCACTCCCTCATTCCCTCCCCTATATTGCCCCCCTCACCCCCTGTTTACTCATGGAGGTCTGATCTATTTTCCCTTCCCAAGGAGATCCATGCATCCCCCTCAGGGTCTTCCTTGTCACCTAGCTTCTCTGGACCTGTGGGTTGTAGTCTGGTTACCCTTTGCTTTACATCTAGTATCCACTTATGAGTGAGTACATACCATGTTTGTCTTTCTGAGTCTAGGTTACCTCACTCATGATGATATTTTCTATTTCTATCCATTTGCCCACAAATTTCATGTCGTTCTTTTTACAGCTGAGTAATACTCCATTGTGTATATGTACCACATTTTCTTTAGATAAATATTTTTATTGTTCTATAGTTTTTTACTTTTATACAATAAATTTTAGTTGTTTTCACCCCTAATCTTTTCTCCTCTCTCCCCTATGGGAACCCTTCTCCTCAAAAACTCCTCTCCCTTCTTTCATGTCTTCTTTTTGTGTAGCCCAAGAAATTTGATTAGGGTTTATTGATTGCAAAAGTTGAAACATAAATAGCTACACCATAGAAGAAAACAATACCTGCTTCCTGAACATAATTAACTACTGATAATCCCTAAGAGTGTGGTGGTTTGAAAAACAATGGATCCCAAAGGGAGTGGCACTATCAGGAACTTTAGTAGCCTTGTTGAAGTAGGTGTGGTCTTGTTGGAGAAAGTATGTCACTGTGAGGGTGGGCTTTGAGGTCTCCTTTGCTCAAGCTTCCCTCAGTCTGACACTCAAAATACTTCTTGTTGCCTGCAAAATGTAGGACTCTCAACTATTTCCCCAGCACCATGTCTGCCTGCATATCACTATGCTCCCTGCCATGACAATAATAGAGTGCATATCACTATGCTCCCCGCCATGACAATAATAGAACTGTAAGTGAGCCACCACAATTAACTGTTTTCCTTTATAGGAGTTGTTGTGTTCATGGTGTCTCTTCACAGCAATAGAAACCCTAACCAAGAAAGAGGGAGAGAGCCTCATGGCCCCTGTTGGTTTTACACGGCACTCTTACCCTGAGAGGAAAAGCCACAAAACACAACAAAAACTGACTATCAAGAGTTTTATTAGGAAAAGGAAAGGACAGTAGGTGATCAGGCCTGCTGAGAGACATGTGAGGAGGAGAGGGGATCCGCCTTTTAAGGACTACCCCGAGCATGCGCACATGGGCCCACGTGGCTACTCCACACATGTGCATAGATCACATGGTCACACTGTACGCAATTTACGTGACCACACAGTGCATGGATTACACAGGACATATGACCCAGAAATGACTAGGCAGAAATGACTAAGTATCTTACCAGAGCATGTGCGATCATGGGGGCATGGCTAGAATTCCTATCAGCCCCTACCCTGTCCATTGACAAAATGTTGAGGGACCTATATTGTGCAGGTCTTGTACAGGGCACACAGATTCTATGACCTCATGAGACTGTGTCATATCTAGATGTCTCTTTCTGTGTATCCCCGTAGTCTCTGACCCTTACATTCCTTTGATGCCCTTTCCCTTGATGTTCCCTGTGCCCTGCAACAGCTGCTATATGTCATTTTCACTATTGTTCAATGATTAAAAGGATTTTTTAAAAAATATTTTGGATCATACATATTTAAGCATAAGTAATAGAACTCAACTCTAATAAGTTCACCACAGACTAATGTTCAAGTCCATTATGGACTTGGCAGAATGTGTCATCATCTCTGTTACCCATCAAATGACATGTGGAAAAGGTGACTCAAGAATGATTTATGGGATTTAAAGTAAATCTTTTACAAAGCAGGGAGATGAGTTTGTTGGTAAAAGTGCTAACCACAGAATCCTGATGACCAGAGTGCAGCCTCTAACACATGTAAAAGGCCAGATATGTTTATGCACACCTATAATCTTAGCACTCCTATGTGAGGATAGGAAGGGAGACAGGAAATCACCCACAATCCTTCAGGCTAGCTAGACTGCAGTATGCATCACTGCAGCACTGATATGGCTTAGCAAAGGAGAAGGTGAGAACTGATACCTGAAAAGTTGCCGTCTCACCTCCACAAGCATGCCATGTTCACAGCTGCACGCATGTGCACATACACAAAATTAATTCGATTTAAAAAATAATTAGCCGGGCGGTGGTGGCACACGCCTTTAATCCCAGCACTTGGGAGGCAGAGGCAGGCGGATCTCTGTCAGTTTGAGTCCAGGACAAGCACCAAAACTACACAGAGAAACTCTGTCTCAAAAAAAACAAAAACAAAACAAGAAACAATTAAGTGGGTGCAAAAAATAAAATTGTTTATGACAAATGAGCACTTTTGAGAAATTTTATTTTGAAACTCTGTCTCAAAAAAGCAAAACAAAACAAAAAACAATTAAGTGGGTGCAAAAAATAAAATTTCTCAAAAAAAATGCTCATTTGTCATAAACAAAAAGGAAGATTTACTCTTAAATAGTTGAATGTGACAATGTGTGAATTTGATTGCTTCAACACATGACAGTAACTTTTGTCTGTACTCTAGAAAAATCAAGTTTGACACCCAGTAGAAGAGAAGCTAAGCTGAACTCAGCCCAGTGTCAGGGAGATAAGCCCCATACATTTGAAACCTGCCAAGTATGCTGTGGGTTTCAACAAGGTATCTTCTGTCACAATGATAACTCCCAATGGCTGTTCCACAACAGATGATTATTCTGAATCTCATTCCCCCCCAAAATCACCATATAGTAAAATGAAGCCACCCAGTGCAGACACAAAGAAAACCTACTAGAAGCTTCTGAGAGACAAGCTTTCTGGTTGTTGTGAACTGAATTCAGCTTTTAACAATTCACAAGTCACAGATGAGGAAATCCAGCACACATGGCCATTGGCAGGCGCATTACTTTCCTCAAGTTGGAGTCAATGCTGACACCGATGATATAATTATTGACTTCTTCAAACTCAAAACACACCCTGCCTCTTATTCCTACTCACTTAACTTTTATGTTTATGGAATGTTGACATCCATTTTAACTTAGCTATCTTGTCAAAAGCATCTCAAAGGTTGTGTCTTCTTTTTCCTACATCCTAATTATGCATCACATTATATGAAAGACTTCTAAGATTCCATATTCTGAGAAATATGTGGAGGATGCTTTGCCCTTCTCTCCCTTCATTTTCTCTGATTATTATCTAATTGCATTTCTGGCCTGTGTGAGTTCCATTCTTAGAAGGTTCCACTCTCCTCTTGCATTAACGAGGTGCTCCGAAGTACTGCATGATGCTGTCCACATAGGTGCCAGCTTTATCCAGAGGAATGTTCACTTCTCCCCAAAGAAACTCCATTCCTGTTAACAGTCCCTCTTATGTCTTTTCTAATCTCACCTGTGCACTCAAGAAAGTGCAATTAAGATTATGAATTTGTTTATTTTGGGCCTTTAACAGATGGAATCACATAATACATGGGGTTTTTTGTAGCTGACTTTTAATATGTTTTCAAGACTCATATACTCTGTAGCATGGATCAATTTGTCAGTTTTCTTATGGCCGAATAATATTCCATTTTATGGACATACCACATTCTCTTTGTAATCACAAGGAAAAATTTAAGAAATTGCCAAAAGATCTTTCAAAGGGGCTGCATTCTTTTTAATTTTTATCAACAATGGTGTTTTTTATTTTGTTTTCGTAAGTGGAATGGTGAAAGTTATTTTCCTTAATACATAATAAAAATAAATGTATTAACTAACTCAAATTATACACCAAGCTTTTCTGTTGGTCTTTAAATATGTTGTCACATATTTTATAGATACTTTTTTTCTGTGTTGTGTAAATAATTACCTCTTACTTGACCTAACTTCAGCATAATTTTCTTTTCAATATGTTGATTGATTGAGGCTTAAAATATTAGTCAATAGTCTAAATGACTTATAAAGCATCTTTTGAATTGAATTTGTTTTAGAAATATTCAATCAATATATTTTTTAATGGACATGAGCTATAGAAATCCTTAAAAACTATGGATTAAATATTATTGATCATAGGATTTCTTTTCCATTTGCTCATCATATTTACCATTTGTCTTACACACTTACTGGAAAAATATAAAAGAGATAACTCTTACCCCTTAAGGAAATAGAAAGATTGGAATATAGAATTAAGTATGATTAGATTAAAAAACACTCACTCATATAGAAGTATGGTTTAGAAGTCTGAGTCTGTCAGTCTCTCCTTTTGTCTCTGAAGTCATGAGTTTATGTGTTCAGACTTTGTGTGCTTTAATGTATTTTTAGATATCAAAATTTCACAATTGTGTCTCCTCATGATATTTAATAATACATTTTATTAGTCAATTTCATTTAATGATAATTTTTTTAACTTGAATATTGGTGCCTTGATGTTCTTTTTTGATTGAAAATGAAAACTTGTGTTTTACTTTTAGACTTTTTTCTACATTACTTTGATTACATTTTTAACAAATACTAACTGAATTGGGTTTTAATCCATTCTAGAAATTAATACCTATTGTCATAAAATGTTTAATGATCATGTTGAGGGTTTTTATTTATGATCTGTGCTGCCATTCTGTGCTCTTCTGGTTTATTTCCTTTGGCTTCATGTAATTTATGGATAAAAGTTTTCATATGACTTTGAATTTAATTTGTACCCTATTGTGCATGTTGAACCAGATTTGGAAAAGTCAAGTAAAAAATTTATTTCATTTTGTTTTAAATTTATAATCTCCTAAAAATTTATAGGCTGTGGAGACAGTTACTGGGGATATGCATCAAATATATTTATTTCAAAGTACTAGCCATTTGGGAATGAAGGGACCACAATCAGAATTTCCCATGAAAGCGCTAACTGACACTCTTAAAAGAGGCATTTCCATGGCTGTTTTACACTGTGTCTGTCTTATGGTGACTTGGTATCAGTCTGGATACTTTATGAAGGTTTTCAGAGAGCTCTTGGGTGGTCGTCTCACAGTTCCTACCAGCATCTCAATTCTTGGTTCTCAGAAAAGTCTATCTGTGAGTTTGGACATTAACAACGGGTTTTCCACTAACAAAAGTGCAGTGGCAGAAATAATAGTATGAACAACAAATGCTAAATAATCACATCTGCCTGGAACTCCATTCCCAAGGTATCTAATGACCTCTTCTGGCCTCCGCAGGCACCCCTACACACATGGCATATACACAGACACCCTTAAAAACACATGAATAAAATAAATCTTTTTTTTTTTTACTAACTAATTGTTTTCATTTGTTTTACATCCTCCTACAGTTTCCCCTCCCTCCTCTCCTCCTACTCCCCTTCCTGCCCCACCTTCCCTCTGCCCTCCTCCTATGTACTTTTCTGTTTCTCTTCAGAACGAGGTAGGCCACCCTTGGGTGTCAACAAAGCATGGGACATCAAGGTGAGGTAGCTTATTTTAAAAAATATAGAAAAGAGACAGGTAATGCTGGGGCACACCTTTAGTTCCAGAATTCAAAAAGCAGAGGTCTCTGGGATCTCTGGGATTTCGAGACCAGCCTGGTCTCCAGATTGAGTTCCAGGACAGCCAGAGCTTTTACACAGAGAAACCTTTTCTTGAAAAAAGAAAAAAGGCTGGGTGGTGGTGGCACACGCCTTTAATCCCAACACTCGGGAGGCAGACGCAGGCAGATCTCTGTGAGTTCGAGGCCAGCCTGGGCTACAGAGTGAGTTCCAGGAAAGGCGCAAAGCTACACAGAGAAACTCTGAAATGGAAGGGAGAGAGAGAGAGAGAGAGAGAGAGAGAGAGAGAGAGAGAGAGAGAAGAATGAGTATAAACTGATAAACTGCTCTGACCACAAAAAAAAAAAAAGGTTTGTGGTATGATTGCTTCCTGTAGGACAATAAAAAGGAAGTTTTTTAAACAATCCACCTAAAACAGCTTGGGACAGTAAGTAAATATAATTAAAACCACTGAGTACTTGGCATGATTTTGTTTAATTTTGAATTATTTTGTCATTGTTTTCAGCCCTGTTTCCCACCCTGAGAATTTTGTGAGCAAGTTATCTTATTTCTCTGTCTTGCATCATGGAGTGGTACATGCTGCTTATACGGTGTATAGTAAGCTTTTAAATGCAGGGGGTGGGAGTAGTTTACATAGGGTCCTAGGGCAAGGAATCACCCCATTGCACAGGAAAAGTAACTAGGGCTCTGTGGTCTTCAGTGCCTGGTCAGATGACACAGTTGTTTAGTGGTGTGATCAAGTCAAGTGTCCAACCTCCTACATCCCAACCTGTAGACTCTTCCCCATCTTATATACCTGAACCTTTAGGACAGGATGGATAGCTTTTTTTTTTCTACTTTTTGTAGGCAGCGCTGAAGGATGTAAGTAGGGGACAAAATTTTAAATGATGATGATAACAATCAGGGAGTGGGAGGCAACCCTAAGGCCCAGGAGCTAATGCCCATTCACAGCGCCAGGCTCTTGTTTTTCCTGGCACACTCTGACTCTGAATGTAAATACACATCGGAGCTGGTATTTCATTACTTTAAGTATTTGTATTAGGGTGTTTTGTGTATGTCCATGGTGTGTAGGGAAAGAGAAAGATTAAAAAGACATGTCTTGTTATATTTTTGAAAGTTCTACATTTCTTCACATGGTTTATTTTTGGTTCCTTTCTCAGCATGCTATCCTGACAATTTGGAGAGAGAAAAATCTCTAACAGACAAGACTTCTTTGACATAAACTCTTATATGCATAGCATGCCGGACACACACTAACTAAACTTGAATCCTGGCTTCTTTTCATTGCAGCCATATGACTTTGTCAAGTGCAATAACATTTGGGGTCCATTTTCTTATCTGCAAATGAACTGTTGAAAAATTTAAAGACAACAATGGTACCTCCTTCACCAGGGTGTCAATATAATAAAAACTGTCAAGCAATGTAGTATACATGAATGCCTGTCATATTTTAAACACTGTGGCCTTTAGCTATTTGGAACAAATCTACTTCAAAACTCTGTTTTAAAAGAGGACAGCCTAATAATGCTTATCTCTAAAAATAAATGATAGTTATAAAGGACTGAGGGACTGAAGAAGGAGAGCATAGATGCTGACTAGAGGACACATTTCACTTCAGTAGAAGGATACGTGAAGGAGATCTGTTATACAGCATGGGATATATACTTAACATACCAGATTTTTGGCAAATAGAAGAGAGGGGGCTGGAGACACAACTCAACAGTTAAGAGAGCTCAATGCCTTGCCATAGGAAGTTCAGTTCCCTGTAACTCCAGTTCCAAGAGATCTAATGCCCTTTTCTTGCCTCTATAGGTACCTGCGTACATATTGAGCTCACACACAGAGATACCCACACAAACACATAGATAATAATTAATCTTTAAAAAAAATTAGAAAGTGGATGTAAACTGCTTTCACCACAAAAAATGATAACTATCTGTTCTTTCAACTTCTTGTCAGTTTGACATAAACCAGTGTCATCTAGGAAGAAAGAAATTCACTTAAGAAAATAACATTATCAGATCAACTGGTAGGCAAATCTGTGGGGGTATTTTCTTGATTAATGATTGGTGTGGTACCACCTGAACAGGTGATCCTGCATGGTATAAGAGTTGATCAGGTCACGGAAATTAAGCCAGCAAACAGTGTTTCTCCATGGCTCCTAATTCAGCTCCTGCCTCCAGGGTCCTGCCTTGAGTTCTTGCCTCCACTTCCCTGCATGATGGACTTTGACCTATAAAAATAAATTAACTCCTTTCCTCTCCAAGTTGCTTTTGTTCCTGGTCTTTATCACAGCAATAGGAAGCAAGTGGTATAGTATTTGAAAAAAAGAATATGTTCATTACCTAGAGTTGTTTGTTCTCAATGTATACTTCAAAACTGTGGTGGTATTGTGTTCCCCAAAATATTGTGCACTCTAATAAACTTATCTGGGGTCAGAGACAGAACAGCCACAATATTAAACATAGAGGTTAGGCAGTGGCAGCACACGCCTTTAATCCTAGCATTCCAGAGGCAGAAATTTGTCTGGATCTCTGTGAGTTCAAGGCCCCAAGGATACAGCCAAGCATGGTGACACACACCTTTAATCCCAAGAAGTGTGCCTTCAATCCCAGGGAGTGATGGCAGAAAGCAGAAAGATATATAAGGCGTGAAGATCAGAAACTAGCAGCATTTGGCTGGTTAAGCATTTGGCTGGTTAAGCTTTTAGGCTTTTGAGCAGCAGTTCAGCTGAAATTCATTCTGGATGAGGACTCAGAGGCATCCAGTCTGAGGAAACAGGATCAGCTGAGGAATTGGCAAGGTGAGGTAGCTATGGCTTGTTCTGCTTCTCTGATCTTCCAGCATTCACCCCAATAACTGGCCTCAGGTTTGATTTTATTAATAAGACCTTCTAAGATTCATGCTGCACAAAACACCATTCTACATGACAAATCCATAAAATGTTATCTTTAAATTTTAAAATAAATTAATAATGAGTCATTTGCTTATTTAAAAACTAGCATTAATTATTATTATTTACAAGTGTGGGGTATGTAGGGTACTGCTGACTATTGGTCTGGACTCAACTGGATGACTGTTGATTTTTGACTGAACACATATATTTCTTTTGTCTTAGTTAAGGTTTCTATTGCTGTGACAAAACACGAATACCAAAAGTAACTTGAAAAGAAAGAGTTTATTTCACCTTTCAGCTTGTAATTCATCATCCAGTGAAGTCAGGACAGGAACGCAAGTTAGGAACCTGGAGGCAGAAACTGAAAGAATGGTGCTTACTGGGATGCTCACCATGATTTGCCTAGCCTGATTTCTTATACCATTGAGGATCACCTGGCGAAGCACCACTTCCAGTGAGGTGGGCCCAGACACATCCACTTTTAATCAAGAAAATGTACTGTAGATGAACCTATAGGCAGACCTTATGGGGGCATTTTCTTAACTGAGAAAATGACTCGAGTGTGTACTAAGTTGACATAATGTGAAGTCTGCAGTGCATTTAAAGGTTGGGATGGCCTTTCTCTACTGTGGGTTGATGGGACCACTTAGCCAAGGAAGCTCTGTTCATATGTCTTTCAGCCTCCTTTCAGTACTGGCCAGCCCAGAAAGTTAATCTCAAGGAAATGGTAGAGGATAAATATAATCAGACTTCAAAGTCAGACATTTTTCGTAACTTTTCTTGGTTCATTTCTACAAATATCTATCTAGCCAAAGAAATCCTTATGTAAAGGAGAAGGAAAGAAATGTGTTCTGTAACATACTTCTCTTAGGATTTACATATTACATAGATACAGGAAATGTGACAGTTTGGGACCAGTATTACTGCACACAATCAATTGCCCAATACTATCATTTTATTTCCAAGTCTTCACACAGGAAATATTGTGTATGTCCCCAGGCTACTGAATAGTACCACTTCTAAAGTGAGTATGCTAATATTTGGTGTTAGCTTCTTCTCCAGCCCCCTGCCACCATCTGTCTTTTGGATTGAATAATTTCTGTTCTTTTACCTCTAAGCTCACAGAACATTCTTCGATCATCTAGCTACTGAGTTTCTACTTTTTCAGAAGTAAGTTTTCATTAATTTATTTGTAAGTCCTGTTTCTGTACTCAAAAGTTCTTATTTATTTATGAAAGTTATTCTGTTCTTCATTTTTGAGCATGTCTTTTATTATTTTTAAGATGTATTTTATTTATCTGTGTGTGTGTGTGTGTGTGTGTGCGCGTGCGCGCGTGCGCGCGCGCGCGCGCGCATGCCACAGGTGTACAGGCAACAGAGGAGATCAGAAAAAAGCATTGGATCTTGTGGATTTGGACTTCTAAGCAGTTATAAGCTGTCCCACTTTGACGCTGGAAACCACACTCTAGTTCCCTGGAAGAGCAGCAAGCTCCCTTAATTGCTGAGCCATGTCTCCAGCCTCCTCTTTTCATTTTAAGAACATAGTGAAGGTTAGGTAGATGGTTCATTGGTGAAAGCATTTGCTGCAAAGGTGTGAGGCTCAGAGTTCAGATACCCAGAGCTCAAATAAATGCTGTGTAGGTTCAATGGTGTACATATATGTGAATACCCAAGGTTGGTGATAGGAGTCCTTTCAGTTGCTTCACAACTTAGATATTGAGGCACAGTCTCTCAATTAAAACCAAAGTGTGCATATTTGACTAGTCTAGCTAGCCAGCTTGCTTCAGAGACCTGTCTTCCATGTACCAAGCGTACACAGCATTTACATGGGTTCTGAAGAACACACATGTATGTACATATGAAATAAAATAAAATAAAATAAAAACACATCTATAATATGTTCTTTGTCTTCCAAATATAACATCTGTATGTGTTTAACATTTCTTTCTTTAGGTTGTCTTTTTTTCCCTATGAACAACATGTTATTGTTTCTGTATGACTACATGAACTCTTTCAATGTTCTGTCTTAACAATTCAGATACTTTTGTATGTCTAATTTCTATTTTCTTATATGATTCTGATGATTTATTTCTAGAAGACAGTTACCTTGTGTGAAACCAAATGGAAATCTTTGTTGCTTCCATATTATAAAATAACCAGAGTCTCCATACTGTATACAGCTCCAAGCTGCTGATCTAGCCAGGTCCCTTAGGCCTCTCCTTCATAGTTATCATTTACCAAATCACTTACAAAGATTTGTACAGTGCATCTAGTTGAGGGTATCTGTTTACTCTCTCACATTTCCCTTGATTTCAGGAATTCCTCAACTAATTCCCAGCCTTTTAGATTGTTTTCATTTCTGTCCTCTGTGCTTGAAGCCAGAAAGTCTTCTAATTTTCACAACATTTGGGGAATGCAAACATGTAAAAATCAGCAGTTGTGAATTTTTCTAAGCACAGCCCTGTCTCTATAGAACAATTTCTTTTCTTTGTTTGTTCTTTCTTGAGTTCTCAATAGTCTCCCAATCACTCAGAGATTTACACATAGCCATTTTTTTTTTTTTTTGCTCAACAGTCTTCCAAAACTCAATTCTGTTGATTGGCTCCTGAGCTAGGAATGCTGACTTTTCCAGCTTCATTGTGAGAAATGTCTCAAATCTGCACTCATCAGCATTTTTTATTAGAATTTTCTTCTACCTTTTATTGTGTTCATATGTGTGTGTGTGCGCGTGTGTGCATGTCTGTGCACATGTTTGTATATTTATACATGTGTGTATGCATGTATGTGTGCACATTTGTACGTAGAGGCCCTACACTGACATCAGTTGGCTTCCTCAGTTACTCTCCATCTTACTTTTTTGAGACAAGACCTCTCACATAACCTGCAGCTCACTAATTCAACTAGGCTGACTGACCAGCAGTAACCAGAGCTATGTCCATCTCCATCTCCCTTGCATAGGATTACAGGTGTGTGCCACCAAGCCTAGCTTTCACGTGGGTGCTAAGGATCAAACTCCAGTCCTTAAGTTTGTACAGTAAGCACTTTACCAATTCAGCTGTCTCCCCAGCCTCTTCAGTTGGAAGCTCAAAAATTAAATTTTCTTCTGTCTTCTTGCCATAGTTTCAATGGTACTTCATTGTTTTCATGTACTGCGTTTAGAGTTCATACAAACCCTCTATAGGAGACATCCTCTGAATATTTCACTCACCAAGTACCAGAAGCCCTGTACTTTGTGAGTGGTGTGGGCAAGTTTCATGGTGTTCTGAAGAAGATAAAAAAGCCTAAATTATCAACGAAAAAAGATCATGAACACGCATGCCAAAGTGAGTAACTAATCATGACAAATGCTCAAGACTCAAGAGAGTGACAGGAGAGACCAAACAGTTGCACAGAAAAGGTTCCCCAAGAAACCGAGATTTTTAGAAAGATCAAAGAATAATCCCTGAGAACATCTATCATGAAAGGGAAGACAAGAAGCCAACCTCCCAACCATGCAGAATGATGAGCTAACTTCAGGGATGATGCTGAGAAGGTGCCTTTGTAACTGAACTGGGTGAGAGTAAATGCAGGAAACACTGTAGGGAGAGAATATCAAGACTGTGTGTCTTTAAGCCTTAGGAGCCACTGAAAATAGCATGGGAAGAGTGTGGCATGAATTCTAGTTGTTCTTAATAACAAAAGCCCAGAGTCAGATATAGGGGTAAATGCTAGAAGATCAGAGACAAAGGAGCAAGCCACAGCCACTTCTTACCTAACCAGCTCCTCAGCCTGAAAGGGGGCTCTCTCCTGTCTCTTCCCATCTTATATTCCTCTTTCTGCTGAGCCATATCACTTCCTGTTTCCATCTCTCTAGTGCTGGAATTAAAAGTGTGTGTCTCCCAGGTACTGGGATCCAAGGCATGAGATCCCAAGTGCTGTGATTAAAGACATGAGTTTCCACCACCTAGCTCTGTTTCTCTTTTAGACTGGATCAATCTTGTATAGCCCAGGGTGGCCTTCAACTCATTTTCTTGCTTCCTCCTCCCAAGCACTGGGATTAA
This sequence comes from Peromyscus eremicus, assembly GCF_949786415.1. Lineage (NCBI taxonomy): Eukaryota > Metazoa > Chordata > Mammalia > Rodentia > Cricetidae > Peromyscus > Peromyscus eremicus. The sequence goes on from NC_081426.1 coordinate 35,545,609, forward strand.
AGGTGTGTGCCACCACTGCCTGGCCTCCATGGTTAATTAGTGGCTAGCTCTGCACTCCAGGCAAGCTTTATGTGTTAAAGCACAAGCAAAATATCACCAAAGAAACATGTTCAGCAGAGACTCCAGCTACTGTAAGAATTATAGGGAAGTTTCCAGGAATCCCCAAGGATGACCCCAGTTTGGACTACTAGAAACAGTGGAGAGGGTGCCTGAACTAAACTGGCTTACCTCAGTGATCAGACTGGTGAATACCCTAACTGTCATCACAGAGCTTCTCTCCAATGACTGATGGAAGCAGATGCAGAGAACCACAGCCAAACACCAGGCAGAGCTCCAGGAGTCCAGTTAAAGAGAGAGAAGATGGATTCTATGAGCAAGTGCATCAGGATCATGATGAGGAAACCTGCAGAGATCAAACTAGTGGGAACTCATGAAAGTTGGATCAATGGCTGTGGAGCCTGCATAAGACTGGACTAGGCCCTCTGCATGGCGAGACAGTTGTGTAGCTTGATTTGCTTGGGGGGCCCCCTGGTGGTAGGATCAGAATCCATCCCTGGTGCATGAGGGGGCTTTTTGGAGCCCACTACCTATGATGGGACACCATAGGTCCTTCTCCTTTGAGGAAGGGGGAAGGGCTTGGACTTGCCTCTACTGGATGTGCCTCCCCATGGGATGCCTTGCCTTCTTGTGGGGGGAGTGGAGGTTGGGGTGAAAGGGGGAGGCTGGGAGGGATGGGAGGAGGGAAGAGGGGGATCTTTGATTGGTATGTAAAAGGAATGAAAAAATGTTCTTAATAAAAAGTAAAATAAAAAGAATTATAGATGTGAGCAAGTTACTGCTCTTCTTAGACTTATTTGTGAGACTGTCTTAGAAGTTCAGTGGTGACTGCATGTTGTTACACAGTGCATACAGATTTCACAAGGCAGAGGGCAAGGTGTGTGAAGAAGAGGAAGTGAGTGATGAAATGAAGCAGAGAGTGTTACAAGGAATGCAGGGAGTTGGGTGAATCAGGGAGCAGCAGCTGAAGACTTAGGGTGGTGTAACCCTAAGTAATGTGCAAAGAAAACTGGGTAGAATACTGAAATATTTGTAAAGAAATTACTCACAAAATTTGTGGAGGACTTTTAAGCTGCTCTAAAATGATAGAATAAACTTGTCTAGCAATGACAACATGGTTTTACTTCCTTTGCCTTCTCTCAGCTTCTCGGGGGCAGTACATTGGCCACCTCATCCAACAGAGCCCACAGAGGAGCACTGTATTGAAATTCATTCTTTTAGTTTCTGCCTTAATCCCCCCAGCTTAGGTGACAGAGCATGGGCTGGAGTTCCTTTCTGCATATGAAGCCTGAAGCTTACAGAGACTTCACAAGACCATGCTACCACCTGGAAGAGAACAGTAGCAATGAAATGTACATAAGGGAGGTTGCCTGGAACTCTGAATTCAGAGAGAAGGGAGAAGACTCAGCATCTCTACTCTGCCTCTCCTGATCTTCAAAGCAAGAGAAAGGAGGGTATTCAAGAAATAATTGAAGAGTGAAGAGCCAGAGTTTATTTGAGGCTGATCAGTTTCTACCTAATTTACTTATGGCTGTTAGTGAACATATGAAATCCTTGGTTGCTTTGGCATGCTAAGAAAGCCTGTATGTAGATGATACAGGAAGTGGAAGTGTTTAGCAACATCAGGAAACAGAATGCCACAAATGGCCATTTGGTTGCTAAGAAAATTGTGTGAGAAAGTTTAAATGTCTGGATTCTGGATCCAATTATCCTAGGTTTGAATTCAAGCTTTGCTATGGGACAACTATTTTAGCCAGCATATATTATTTCAAATTTTATATGTCCATCATAAATTGAAGATGATTGCAGCTACAACTTATAGATACTAGAGAGTTATATAGTTCCACAGAATATTAAATGATATATTACATGATATATTATAGTCATTAGGAATTGTGTAATAAAATAAGAAAAACATAATGAATAAATTAGAAAATCAAATTAATTCTGTGGTAGACATATCTGAGTCAGATCATAAAACCTGAGTTTGAGTGGTGACCTTTCTAGGAGCCATCCTTATCATCTAGAATACACTACAACTTCTTATGGAAGAACCATTTCTGAACTCAATAAAGGGGCATGGGATAAGGTCTATCTTCCTTCTCTGTCCAAGTCATATGGTTGATTGGAAAGTCATTATTAGATTATTAATTTTAATAGCTTTGCAATCTTTTAAATGTTAGACAAAGGACAGCTTTATTGATATGAAATAGTTTTGGTTATGATTTTATAAAATGAATCTGTTTGGCTACAAATCTCCATTGCAAATCATCATGTCACATGTCCTGGCAAGTGAGAAACTTAGTGTCATTTACTTTATTATTTGAGATGCTTACTCTGTTGTTTTCTTTCTAATTCCAAGATATCTAAGTCCGCAGTTGGTTGTCTTCAACTACGAGGTTATATGAATTCTTGAAATAGTATAAAGTCTAGTGTTTTAACTTCATATTTGAGAAAATGGAACAATTTAAGCTTCATAGAAAATGTATATGTAAATAATAGAAGGAAAATTAATTCAAAAGAATTCAACAAAACCACTTTTATCTATAATATATTACCATGTCTTAGTATATATTATTCAGGCAGTAGGGGACCTCTTATAAAAACCATAAAGGAGTGTTCTTTAATGCCTAGCATAGGGCACATATTAGAATAAATGTAATGCTGAACTTGGCCTCAAGTAAGTATTCTTTGTTTGCTCTTTAGATTAAGTTTCTGCTCAAAATGTGAGGCTGGAGAGATAGCTCAACTGTCTGTACTTGATCTTAGCCAAAAGGCCAAGAAGCCATCAGCTTAACAGTCTGAAGCTCAGACTGCTCTCATAAAGGATCCTGGTTCAGTTCCTCACACCCATGGAGGGTGGCTCACAACCAGCTGTATGTCTAACTCCAAGGAATCTGATGCCCACTTCTGGCACTTTCAGGTACTGCACTCACATGCACAAACCTGGGTGAGTGGGAGATCCCAGCTGGATCAACAACAGAGAGGGAGAACAAGGAATAGGAGACCATGGTAAATGAAGACCACATGAGAATAGGAAGAAACAAAGTGCTAGAGAGGCCCACAGAAATCCACAAATATACCCCCACAACAGACTGCTGGCAATGGTCGAGAGACAGTCTGAACTGACCTACTCTGGTGATGGGATGGCCAAACACCCTAATTGTCGTGTAGAAACCTCATCCAACTACTGAGGGATCTGGATGCAGAGATCCATGACTAGGCCCCAGGTGGATCTTTGGGAGTCCAATTAGCGAGAATGAGGAGGGTTTATATGAGCGAGAATTGTTGAGACCAAGGTCGGATAAAGCACAGAGACAAATAGCCAAACAAATGGAAACACATGAAATATGAACCAATGGCTGTGGGGTCACCAACTGGATCAGGCCCTCTGAGTGGGTGAGACAGTTGATTGGCCTGATCTGTTTGGGAGGCATCCAGGCAGTGGCACCGGGTCCTGTTTGAAACCTGGGGCCTATGCAGGGTCGCTTGGCTCGGCCTGGGAGGAGGGGACTGGACCTACCTGGACTGAGTCCACCAGGTTGATCTCAGTCTGTGGGGAAGGCTTTGCCCTGGAGGAGATTGGAATGGGGGGCGGGCTGGGGGGAAGGTGAGGGGGGGAGGGGGGAGAACAAGGGAATCTGTGGCTGATATGTAGAACTGAATTGTATTGCAAAATAAAAATTTAAAAAAAACCTTTATATTCAGAAATCCCACAAAAATTTAATCAATGTTTTTAAATAGACAATATGCACTGCTGTTTTCTTAAAATTTTTAACTAATCCTTTGAGCTTTCAAGTAACCCTCTAAGTAAATTGATCTTTCTCTACAGTAATCCAACACAAATCTTACACCTAGTTGCTGCCTTTTCAGAGTGAGTGGAAAATAAGTCTTCTTCTGTTCTCCATAAGTTTTTTGAGAAAGGATAGGTGCTATTAGTGTCAGTTTTACTTCAAAATGCTGTTAAGGTTCTGAGTTGCCAACTCCAAGTTTCTTTTGCTCTCATGAGTATCTATGTGAGACAGAATTGTGAATATTGATTGTTGACTTCACTGGATTGAAAGATGCCTAGAGAAATGGTAAAAACCCATTTAATTTCTCCATGTGCCTGTAGAAGTGTTTCTAGAGAGGATTAACATATGGGAAACAAAAAGGAGAAGGAAAGACCCACTTCGAATGTAGGAGGTACCATCCATTCTGCTGAGAGCTTTGCTGAAATGAAAGTGAAAAAGCTGAAATCCATGATCAAGTTCCAGATGAAGAAGGTGCTATGTCTGGCTGTTACTGTTGGCCACATGAAGATGACCAATGATGAGCTGGTCTACAATATCCACTTGGCTATCAATTTCTTGGTGTCCTTGCTCAAGAAGAACTGACAAAATGTCCAGGCTTTGTACATCAAGAGCACCATGGGCAAGGCCCTGTGTCTGTACTGGGATGCCCCAATAAACCTTAATGCTACCATTTAAAGAAAAAAGTGAAAAAGCTAGCTACTGTGAACAAGATTCATTCTTCCTGATTGAGGATGTGTATGGGTACTGCCATCACTGATCCTCAGGCGTCTGCTCCTTGAGGGAGCTGAGAAGGCAGGTTGCAGAAGTGATGTTCCAGGGGGGATGGCACACCAAATCAGGAGCACAGGAGTCATTGCATCTGCTGTTTCTCTGGAGGTGGAAATGCCTCTATTCGTCCTGTAGAAAGTGTCAACAGAGTTTTTATGAGTTGCATATTGGTGAAGTTAACCTATCAGTAATTGTCTGGTTGGTCTCCTCAGCTGGTAGTTGGCATCTGCAGAGCAGGTGCAGGGGCTGGTAGTGTATCTGAAGAGCGCCTAAGGGTTTGTCTTGGCACAAGTCTGGCAGGAGGGGTGAACCTATACAGGAACATGTAAGTGTGTACAACAACTGGAACAGATTTACATTTTGGTGTCATAGCAAAAGGTTATGGCTTTGGGTTAAAAGGAATGAAGATTTTTTTTAAGGCCTGGTTTCAGCCCAAAGAAACACATCTTTAAATATGTAACCAGGGAAAATTTACTAAACGGAAGTGGCTGAGTGAGTGAAGGAGGAGGGAGGCTTCTCTAAACATCATTGGATCTGAGAAGAATATGTAAGTGAACAGAAGTGAGACAGCTTTCCTACCTTCATATAAACAAACCTTAAAGCTGTTTTTTTTTAATCTAATTCTCCAGGAGATATTGAGAGCAGTCAATAGTAAAAAGTTACACTGAAATTTGTTCTGTGAGTTTATCTGATCTGGTAACAAGGTAAATTGTGTCTAGACCTAGTAGTAGCCCTAGGAGAGGGAGATCTATGAATTTTACATAGAGAACTGAGAAGGGAGCTGAAGCAAAGCCTGGTTTCCAAATGGAATCAGAGATCTGAGAAGGATAAATCATATCTGAGTGCAGACCAAGCAGCTTTGGAATCTATTAAAAAATGATAGGGACCAGTCCATAAAAAGATCTCCACATCACTGGAGGCAGAAGAACCAGAACAGCTTCAGTCTTTGGCTGCCAAGCCCATAAGGTGGGAGTTTTTCCCATGGAAGACTGATATTACTTTGTCTAGGCAAAAGGGGTATAATCAATTGTCTGATGTCCTGCTGTTTGTCCACAGTCTGGCCTGGGTCCTGGAAGCAGGTGTTGCATTGGGATATCTTACCCAGAGGTCAGTATTGCCATCATCCAGGAGGAAACATTGTGGTGCCTTGTAGTCTTCTTCAGAGACCTTGGGTCATTATTAGGATCTGGGAGTCTCTGTCTGATATAAGCTTTTTGATCAATATTTTAAACGCCATATTATGCAGATATCTGAGCATTTGAGGACTGCTTGTCTATTACATATGAATTACTGATTTATCAGCTTACAGTCTTCAGTATATCAGCAGCTTCCATATGTTAGCAGCTTCCATAAGCTAGGATCTACTGTCTCCTGAGAAGGTAAAGAAGAGTGGCAGGGTAAAGGTTCCAGGACTGAATGGGAATAGGAGAAAAGGGGCTTGTGATTCAGGGTATGGCCCAACTCTGAGAAAAGGACCTTCTGAGGGAAAGACCCGCTTTAGGGACCAGAAACTCCATCATACAATATATATCTTATTTATCAAATATCTTATTTATCAAACATATGCTGTCATTTATTTAAATTCTTTAGAGATGTGAATCTCTAAGTTAGTTTTTGTTAATATGAACAGATAAATTTACCAAGGATAAGGAGGCTTACATTTCTAAGCCTGAATAGACCTTGAGTAAGGAGAAACACGTTTAAGCCATTGGCAGCAATATCTGCATCTATTACCATTCTTAAGGCTCCGTAGTTCTAATCTTTGATTACATCCAGATAATAATCCTGAAAGATTTATATGGAAACAATAATTTCTTAAGGTCATATAATACCTCTTTGGTTCTTCATAAAGAAGGTCAAGTGTCTTATCTTATTGCAGAATTATTTTAGCTAATAACTCTACTAATTGATAATATATTGGGTCCAGTTTCCTGGTATATTAATGAGCATTAGGTGGTTAATTTGTCCCCTATGCCAGGGGTTTTACCTTTAACTTATCTTTCTAGCCTGTTTTGGGAACAGTGAGAACAGGATGATGTATTCTCTTCCATAACTGCTTCAAGCTGAAATGTGGTGCAGGTGGCCAGAGCCCAGGGAGGCTGAAAGGCCAGACAAAGGTAAGGAAGGAATTTAGGCAATAGAGCATTAACTTAATTTGATACAGTTAGAAACAAGGAGCATTCCCACAGGGCACCTTAGTCCCAAACCCACCAAGACCTTCCGCGTGCTGTGTCATTACACTGACCCCAACAGTTTGTATCTATTTTCACTGTTTCAAACCTAGAATCTTCCATTTACCCCAATAATTTTTATTCTTATTAATAGAGAATGGTATTTAAAAAACAACAACAACAAACAAAATTTGGCCTCCACACGTATCACTCTAGTTGGAGTTTTGTTACTCTTAGGCTGACTTAATGAACAGAGATTGGACACATGTGAGATTATGCAAATATACTTATATAGAGACATTTGCTTTTGTATTTAGCTCTGTGTTTATCTTTTGAAAACTCTTGAGTTCATTCAATACCTCATATTCAAACTTTCTCCTTAGGGTTGATATGGTTTTTATCCCATTTCTATAGTTCCAACTTCCTTCAACAAATAGAAGCCCAGATCCCTTGTCATTGGTGTATTAATTTATTTATCCAGTTTGCAAACAAGACCAGATCAGACACGTAGACACTGTCCTTTAACTTGGCTTTTCTGTCACTATGTCCCTCTCGCTTACTTCTCACTCCCAGTTTGTCCACCTTCTTTCTTGACTTCTTTCTTGCCTCAATCTTGGCCACACCAGCTGAATTTTTACTCAGCCTGTAATTAGGTTATTTTTTTCTCATCACTTGACATATAAATATTTTGGAGCAGTACACTGCAATCAGCTTTCTGGCACATAGCCAAAGAAATAAACTGATTGGCTCATTCAGCTGGAACAAGGTCACAAGCACGTTTGAAACAGTGAAGGGTACATGGATTAATGGAGTAGAAAATAAAAACATTCACAATTTGTCAAAATATTTGTTCAAAAATGCACTATTTCTTTCACTAATGAAACATTACTAAGCATTATATCATAAATATTGTGCTAAATCCTTCATATTTGAAAGTTACATCCATCTCCTCTGACATATTCTGCCAGCTATTGTACAGAAACATGTCACCTTCTGCCTAAATGTCAGGTTATCCATCTCTCCATGTAGTTTTGGAGCTGTGGAAATAAGCACTGTCAATCACTTCCATATTGTCAACATAGCCAGCGATCAGCACAATGGCATTTCATAAACGTTTGCCAAATCACTGAAATATAGAATGAGTAAATAATGCCGGTATTAGTCAAAATGAACAAACACAATGAATAAGTGAATGTCCCAGAATTTGTTGGCCTGTGCATTCTTTCCTTTGGAGACTATTTCGATGAAGATTATTTCATTGTGCTTTTCAATGCACTCTGATTAATCTCTGTTGTATGGGAGGCCAGTTCTCACTTTTTCCAGGGTTCCTATGAGGAGGAGAGAGGGATAGGAAATATTAGGTAGAAAGATAATGAAGAAGAGAAAGACAGAAACACGAGATAGCTTTGGGAGGACCTGGATCAAAACCCAGCTGCCCTTTCTGCTTCTTCAAAAGGGCTTTTTATAACAATGCCAAGGGACAGGACAAAAGACCTTCCCCTTGCTAGATCAAATCACACTGCACAGTATAGACCCTTCCAAACATCTGGTAAACACGCCCATGGTCAGATCATCTCCTAATGCAGTCCTGCTAGGTAAAGCAAGCTTAGATTCTCAAACCCTGAGTAGGGAAACCTCTGTGGGTCTCTACACTTCTGAACATCTGAACCCAGCCCTGATTGTAACTATGTCCTGAACCTCTTCATACCTGTGATGACTCTTCAGATTCTCATAGGTCATAACCCCGTCTCCCAGACATGGAGATCATATCTGTCACCTATGTAATGTATAAGTTGAATGCAAAAAGACCAAAACTTTAAAAAACTTTACGTGAATGTCTCTCCTAGTAGTTCTTCAACTGCTACTTACTCATATGCCCAATTTATCCATATTTATTTTTAAACTACAGACATGAAAATGTGGAGCTCTGGTTGTTTATATTTATCTCCTCTTCTTTATCCTTCTTCTCTTGTTTGTGAGACAAGACTTCCCTCTATAGCCCAAACTTGCCTCAAACTCATGGTCTTTGATCTCAGCCCCAAATGGTGGTGTTAAGGTGTCTGCCATAACACCTGGTTTGTTTTTTCTTTCTTGCATAGAAACCTCTCCTATGCTGCATGCAACTGCTTAATTAAATTTAGCATAAACTTCACATGCAAAACTTCTTATACTATTAGAGACTTTGGAAGATATGAAAGAGAAAAAATACTATACAAAATAAAGATATTTAAAACAATAAGACAATGCTGATTCAATTAGATCAGATAGCATACTGTCTCATCTGGAACAGGAAAAATTTCTCTCTGAAAGATCCCAGAGGTAGCTTCTAACTTTTTCACTGGTTGCACAGCCTCTGACCGTGCTTCCCAGGACAGTGTCTGGTTCCATCTCATTGCTCAGGTTCCAGGTAAATGTGACTTTTCCATACTTAAATGTGGCTGGTTTGATTTACAGGGTTGTGAACATGAGCATCAAATACACACCATCAGATTGTAAAGACTTAGTTGCATTAAAAGGAATCAAATACTTCATTAATTTGGAAAGATGGCTACATGTAAATGGTAATATTTCAAATACACAGCTTTTCATGTGATACATTATCAGTAGGTGCCTCATTACTCTGTTCCTTTCACAACAAAAAGCCTTGAAAATGTTGCATACTATAGCCTCTACTTACCCATCTCTTCACAGATGTCAATGTCCTCAGTGGCTAAGGTCTCATATATCCCTAAATACATAATTTTACAGTCACAATCCCACTTATATTAGTTTGGGTCCAACAGCAGTATTTGACTTGGATATTGGCTCCACACATTTTGAAACTTTTTTAAAAATTCTTTTATCAGCCGGGCGGTGGTGGCGCACGCCTTTAATCCCAGCACTCGGGAGGCAGAGCCAGGCGGATCTCTGTGAGTTCGAGGCCAGCCTGGGCTACCAAGTGAGTTCCAGGAAAGGCGCAAAGCTACACAGAGAAACCCTGTCTCGAAAAAATCAAAAAAAAAAAAAATTCTTTTATCATACATTATATCCTGACCATAGTTTCCCCTCCATCCACTCTTCCCAGTCCCTCTCTGACCTCCCATCTCCCCCAGATCCACTCTTCTTCTGTTGTCCTTTAAAAAAAAAAAAAGGAGCAGGCATTCCAGAGATATCCACCAAAAATGATCTAACAAGATACAATAAGAGTGGGCACAAACCCACAAACTGCGGCTGGACATGGCAACCTAGTAGGAGGAAAAGGGTCCAAAGCACAGGCAAAAGAGTCAGAGACACACACCCCCAACTCCTACCATTGGGAGTCTCACAAGAACAACAAAATATACAATCATAAGGTATATGCAGAGGGCCTAGCTCAGACCCATATGGGATCCATATTTGTCTTTTCAGTTTCTGTCAGCCCCTAGGAGCCCTTATAAGTTGACTCTGTGGGTTGTGTTCTCATGGTGTCCTCAATCCCTCTGGCTTCTACAATCCTTCCTCCCCCTTTTATGAGGGGTTCCTCTGGCTCAGCCTAGTGCTTGGCTGTGGGTCTCTGCATCTGCTCCCATCAGTTGCTGGATGACACCTCTCTGATGAAAATTGGCATTGAGATAGACACTGATCTATGAGTACAGCAGAATAGCATAAGGAATCATTTCATTGACTGTTTTTTCAGTCAAATTTGGTTCTATCTTGGGTCTCTGGGCTGCCCTGCCTCTGGTTCCTGGCCATCCCACCAGTATCAGGCCTGGGCTCCTCTTGTGATATGAGCCCCAAGTTGTACTAGTCATGGGCAGGCCACTCCCACAAATTCTGCACCTCCATTTCCCAAGCACATCTTGCAGGCAGGACAGATGGTAGGTCAAAGTTTTGATGCTGGGTTGGTGTCCCAGTCCCACTACTGGGAGCCTTGCCTGGTTGTAGAAAGTGGCCAGTTCAAGCTCCATATCGCCTATTACTAGGAGACTTTGCTAGAGTCACTCTCATAGATTCCAGGGAGTTTCCACAGCACTAGGTTTCTACATTGCCCCTCAAATGCCCCCAAATTCCAGTTGTTTCTCCTAGTATTTTCTCCCTCCCCATCCCCACCTGATGCCTTCTGTTCCTACCCAACCATCCCCAGTCCACCTGAAAAGCCAATATGGTTCCTCAGAAAATTGAGAATTGATTTACCTCAAGACCCAGCTAAAACTGGGTCTTGGGCATATACCCAAAGGATGATCCATCTTACCACAAGGACATTTACTCACCCATGTTCATTGCAGCTTTGCTCATAAATAGCCAGAAACTGGAAACAACCTAGATGTCCCTCAACAGAAGAATGAATAAAGAAAATGTAGTACTGCTGTGGGATGGTCTGTACGACAAATTGCTCTGATTGGTCAATAAATAAAACACTGATTGGCCAGTGGCCAGGCAAGAAGTATAGGCAGGACTAACAGAGAGGAGAACAGAGAAAACAGGAAGGCGGAGGGAGACACTGCCAGACGCCACCATGACAAGCAGCGTGTGAAGATGCCGGTAAGCCACAAGCCATGTGGCAAGGTATAGATTTATAGAAATGGATTAATTTAAGATATAAGAACAGTTAGCAAGAAGCCTGCCACGGCCATACAGTTTGTAAGCAATATAAGTCTCTGTGTTTACTTTGTTGGGACTGGCAGGTGACAGATTTGTCCTGACTGTGGGCCAGGCAGGAAAACTCTAGCTACATCGTACATTTACAATGGAGTATTACTCAGCTGTTAAAAACAATGACACCATGAAACTTGGAGGCAAATAGATGGAACTAGAAAAGAACATCCTGAGAGACATAATGCAGACCCAGAACGACAAGCATGGTGTGTGCTCACTCATAAGTGGATATTAGCTGTAAAGTAAAAGATAATCACGCTGTGGTCCACAGACCCAAAGAGGCTAAGTAGCAAGGAGGGCTGAAAGGGGGATGCATGGATCTCCCTGAGAAGGGGAAATAGAAGACATTTTGAAACTTTTCTCAGTCATGTCATGTGATCTTAGTAGTTCTCTTCCATCCCCGGAATTCTCCCTATGTTCTTCTCACAGTTTTTGACTCTAGGCTCCATCTCACTTGCAGCTTCCCTCAACATTTACTCTTCCCTTCACACAGTATGTAACTTTAAACATCCACTCATAAAGAACCCCAAATGTTTCACCAAACTCTATGCTCTTCCCAAAATCATAAATGCAATTACTCCTTAACTTCATGTAATTATTTTAGCTATAAGAGCTATTTGGGATTCTCACCTGGTTTCCTGATATGCACCTTGATTCCTTTATAGTTTTCTCAGTCTTATGAGGTAGCACCCTTATGTACTTTCCCACACATAGAATCTACCTTCTCTCCTACCAGTTTATCTGCTTGGCTGTTCTCCAAAAACATATCTCAAAGTAATTGCTCATTTGCATATTCCTTGGGCTAGTTTGTACACAATAAAACTCCTGACTCAAAGAAACTGATTGGCAGGACAGTGACAATTCTTGGTCTTGTGGTGAAAAGCCTGAGAATTCATGTCATTTGAGGTATGTGTTAGTCCACTAGGTTTCTATAACAAAATACTATAGACTAAATCATTTATAACCAATAGACATTTCTTGTTTTGGCCTCTTTGTTAAGAATACCCATCTCAGTCATAAAGATACAGCCTCACACCAGACTGCAAGGTTTGGATTATAACATATGATTTGGGAAGGATGAAATCATTCAGACAATTCTTTATAGCAGAGAATACCCAGTGTGCGGTGTCTCCTTTCCAGTTTTAAGGTTAGGAGGTTGGAATTCAAGACACCCACCTGCCAGTTACCAGTTCTATGACCACAAAGGCCCCTATGAGTGATAATTTACCAACCTATAAAATGGTGGCATAAACATCTCTAACACATTGGATTTTATAGGAAACAACTAAGGCCAAGAACAGGGAAAAAACAAACTGTAAATTACAAGTAGTCTGTAAGTAAATGGTGGTGTACTACTCCATAGATTAGGCCTGTTGGCAGATAGATGTAAGGAGTCGGTGATCAGCCCTCACATCATCAAGACAGCCCTGGCCCTAGAAATGTTGGCATATGCTCATTTTACCCTATGATGGAAAAAAGAATAAATAAATCCTAAATGATTAATTTAGGCTTCCCTCTGTGCCTCCCGTTAACAGCTCAAAGCCCCCACCACACACCAGATTCAGTGATGAACTGCTGTGGTAGAACCTTCAAGAGGGCGGCTAACCCTTCTCCAAGTACAACCAGCTGTGAAAACAAATTTAATTCCACCAATGCTGCAAAGGAGCAAAGCCTTTTCATAGGTTAGAGATATAATGTTCACCCCGTTCAGAGGAATCCAAACTAAATGCCAATGATCTGGGGGTAGGCACATTAAGTATAACAGACAGATTCTCTGCTAGTTTACTGAAGGTAGAGGAAGAGACATTTGTCATGGTTTTACTAGAAAATGAGACTGTATCAAAGGGAGGAAAGGTGAGAGGTCACCAGTTCTATTGGTGCGATTATTATCTTTACATAGCTGGAGTGGCAAAAGAAATGATCCCAAGCAGAGCAAAACAAAACAGACCTCACCGAAGCACTTCAAGATGAGCCCCAAGAAGCCATCATTCCAGACCCACTGGCTTCATCTTCATTTATCATCACAGGCTTGTTGACAAGAGCTGATTGGGTTCTCCTGTTGTCCAACCTGCAGCAGGCTTCATCCTGCAATACTACAAGATGGACTTTTGGGGATGCTTCCCCTTTAAGAAGCTTATCATTATAACAGTATTCCTGTTACTTAAGGCTGTCTCCTCCATCAGATTTGCTATTTGACTCAATTGACAATCTGCAGTGTCATCGCTGCCACCTTGCAAATGAAACAATGAAGGTTTTAATACATTGGCCTTGTACTGTTGACATCAGGGATGTGTCTGTTTTCTGTGCTAATAAATGTGATATGAGAAGCAGAAATGAAGCAGCTGCTTGTATCAGTACCTTTATTGATACCTCAAAAGTATGCACACCAGACACTTGAAAAGCAGTATCTATTTGTCCTTTAGAATACCTTTGTGTCCACTTTATGATGGAGAGCAAGTGAAGCCCAAGAAACTCTTGATTGCTTCAAGCTAAGATTGCTCAGTGTTGTTTTTATGTCTCTCCACAGAGAGGTGGCTCCCTCAACAGAAGTCAGGGATGACCACTTAGAAGAAGCTATGTCTGAAGTCTTGTCTTTCTCTTCCTTCCCCTGCTTAGCATTCTATTGCTGCCTGGTTACTTCTTCTGTAGCATCATCATATGTACACACACCCTATCTGACCTTAACACTGAGAAGACACCTTAGCTGGTCTTCTTGGCCATTGTTTTACATTCTCCCAAAAGTATTTCTTTAGATAAGAAAACAAGGTTCTTTTCTGTGCTTTTCTCAGAGTTAGGTGCTAACTTAAATCTCCAGTTTTTATGACATCTTCCCCTACAGGGAACTAGTTTTCATTATGGACATGAAAGAATTGTTTTAGAAAAACAAAATGTAAAAAATAAAATAATCAGTAATATTTTGAAATGAACTGAAACATAAAGCAAAACTTATACTAACATGTATTGAGTATTTTTAATACAACTGGTGGCATGGTCAGCTTTCACATACACTATCATATTTCATCCTTTAAAATTGTTCTGTGGGAATAGGTGAGAAGGAGTGCTAGAGAAGGGAATAGCAGGATACATGCTACAGAAAAGGAAGAATGGGAAAATCTGAGGTGTCAGCTAGGGAGAGTGGAGAGACGTCACCATACAATGAGAGGGAGAGACAAGAGAAAAACACTAAAGATATTTGAAAAAGCAATAATGAATCATATTACTTTCATTTACCCAAAATTACACATGAACATAGAAATGTATTTGTATACATATATTCGTACATATACATGTATGTAGTTTAAATGAAGTCCTGTCACTTGAACTGACAATGCTTTTCTCAAGTGCTATAGATAATCTAACAAAAATCCAAAAACTAGGCATGAAAAAAATCACTCTTTGAATTGTTGGTCAAGAGAGTCCCAGAGACTCCCAAATCAGCACAAGCTAATGCTCTTGCCCTTGGTTGCCTCCCAGAGGCTAAAGATAGATCCCTAGTGCGGATAATACCAGGCACTTTGGATCTAGACTTTGAAGATTTATGCTGAATCTGACCTGAAAGCCTTCTCTCTGGGGTCTAGCTTTCACAGAACCAGAAATTACTGTGCAAGCTGTCAAGTACCAAGCATCCCACCAAGCTGTGGTGTCTACGAACCACAACAATGACTAACATGGCAAAGATATCCTAAGAGATGCAAAAGTGGCACTCAAGTGTTAGCAATAACCAACAATTGTCTAATTGAACAGAATGTCTTCTCAACATAAAGGAAATCATTTCTGGTACTGCATATCTACCCAACTATCCAGAGCTAGTGAGGTCCTGGATCTTAGAAGAGA
This sequence comes from Peromyscus eremicus, assembly GCF_949786415.1. Lineage (NCBI taxonomy): Eukaryota > Metazoa > Chordata > Mammalia > Rodentia > Cricetidae > Peromyscus > Peromyscus eremicus. The sequence continues at coordinate 35,560,847 of NC_081426.1, forward strand.
ACCTACGACCACCACTTTACTAACCCAGCATGATCATAAACTGAATTCTAAATATGTTTCCTTATACTCATAAATAAGTGTAGTTCTCCTCCCTTACCAAAGAAGCTTCTCTGCAGCAGATGGAGACTGTTACAGAAACCTACAAGTGGTCAAAATGCAAAGAACAATTTATTTTGAGGTGACCAGACACAACACAACTCCTGCACCTAAGGTTCATCTCATGGAACATCAAAGAAAAGGGTGCAGAAAGATTAGAAAAGCCAGATATCTAGGAAGTCTGCTGTAAGCTGATGTCTCCTAGAAATGTCAGAGTAGCTCCACCCATGATACCTCAACAATATGGCTGCCCAAACAGGACCTGAAATACAAATAGACATAAAAGAGGACAACTTGCAAAAACAAACAAACAAACAAACAAACAAATAGACACGCTATCATGGAAGTGGAAAATTTCATGAGTTCCAACCCCAGAAAGAACCATAGGCAACTGAACCATGTTGAGAGTGGGAGAATTTGTTTGACCCAGGGGTAAGCCTTTTAATTGGTTCTCTAATGCTGAGTGGTCAGTCCTGAATTCATACACATACAAACACACTAATAGGACTAAATAGGTTGTGTGTGTGTGTGTGTGTGTGTGTGTGTGTGTGTGTGTGAATTAAAGAAAAAGAGACCATGGATTTGAGAGGGAGCAGAACAAGTTACATGCAAGGGGTTGGAAGGAGGAAAGAGGAAACAGTGTTATAATATTTTAATTTTTAAAAATAAAATATTTTGAAAGAAAAATAATTCAATCGAACATGTGTTCTTTTCTCAGGAGACGGTTTGAGTCTGCAGAAGGGAAGGTTTGACACAAACACACTTACAATAAAAGCCCCTTGAGTTTTTAAGAGTGGGAGATTTCAGAAGGAGATAACAGGAGAGTGAAAGTTTCCACATTCTGTGTTCCTACTCTCTGGGCCATAGATGGAACTTTCCTGGTAGGTCTTCACATGGTAGACAGGATAAATGAGTCCCCTTGTGCTAATAAGTACACTAATCTTTCATAAGAGCTCTGTCTTCATGACCTTCCAAAGCCCTACTTGATATCACACTGGGGGTTCTGATTTTAGTACAGGAAATTGGAGGAGGCAATCATTCAGACTACAGCAGTGTGATGCATTCCCCTCATGCACCTGTGAGAAAGTTTTGCCTCTACTAATGTATCTAGTCCTTTAGTGATGGTCTATGATGGTGCATGTCCATCAGAGTCTCTTCTGAACATAGGGCATGCGCTTAAGTGATTACCTATCCCTGTGCTCCTCAGCTCTCTCCTCCTCAGGTAGCAGGGTCAGAGAGAAGTACACCTGGGTGGTTGATAAAAGCCTCACCACAGTTAGGATTTTTATTTCACTGTGAGTGACCTTAACGCTTTCACAAACAATATATAAACACATTTATTACTTGTGGGAGGGGGAGAGGGGGATAAAGGCAGACATAGTAGTTTTCTAGGTTGGTCTGGCAATGCACACTTAGTGATAGCATAGTGATTTACTTTTTTTTTTTTTCAGTTCTGGTGTCCAGAAGCCTAAGATCTAGTGTTGGTCATTTCTAAGGGAAGCCCCTGTCATATACCTCCCACTCTGGATTTCCTGTCTTTTTTGTTTTGTTTTTGTGTGTTTGAAACAGGTTTTCTGTGGTGGTATTGTGTTCCCCAAAATATTGTGCACCCTAATAAACTTATCTGGGGTCAGAGACAGAACAGCCACTAGATACAAAGGCTAGAAAATGGTGGCACACACACCTTTAATCCTAGCATTCCAGAGGCAGAAATCCATCTGTTCAAGGATACAGCCAAGCATGGTGACTCACGCCTTTAATCACAGAAAGCGAGCCTTTAATCCCAGGGAGTGATGGTAGAAGCAGAAAGGTATATAAGGCATGAGAACCAGAAACTAGAAGCATTTGGCTGGTTAAGCATTTGGCTGGTTAAGCATTTGGCTGGTTAAGCTTTTAGGTTTTGAGCAGCACAGTTCAGCTGAGAGCCATTGGGATGAGGACACAGAAACTTCCAGTCTGAGGAAACAAGACCAGCTGGGAAGTTAGCCAGGTGAGGTTAGCTGTGGCTTGTTCTGTCTCTCTGATCTTCCAGTGTTCACCCCAATACCTGGCCCCGGATTTGTTTTATTAATAAAGACTCTTTAAGATTCCTGCTACAGTTTTCATTATGTTGCTCAGGCTCATAAGAACTCCTATGCTCAAACAATCTTCCTGCTCCAGCCCTGCAAGTATATCGAACTACTAATACACAGATCCATGTCCCTCTGGCAGATTGATGGTCATCTTGAAGCTTTCAACCCTACATATGTGTCTGTTGGCTTTGCCTTCGACTCTGCATGCGTCTCTGTGTCTAAGTTTCATCTTGTAAATACAACAATCACATTGGAATCAGGGAGGGGGTCAAATGAATGCCCTCATTGAGTGAATTAACTCTTTTAAAACTGTATCCTCAAATACAGTTTTATCTGAGGTGCCACAGGTTAAGTCTTCAATATATAAACTATGGAGCGGGGCGGGGGAAATATTTCCAATAATAATGAACAGCACAAAAATAAGAGTGCAGCTGTCTTTTAGAATTATGCCTAAGTTTTAAAACTAAGCCATACAGAAGGAAGTGATAGGCCAGTCTTATAAATCACACACAAAGTCGTGCTGATACACTTGCTTGCTGAAAGGACTTACAATTCAACACTCTTGAGACTGTGGCAGGCTCCCTGACTTTCTTCCCCCAATGTACTTGTTTCATTGCACCAACTTTAGCAAATCAAAGTACACAGAACTAGTTACATTTGAATTTCAGGCAGACTGATATATATTTTTTTTATTTTATTATGAGTGTGTCCTACTCATGGGATATTAGAGATGTACTTATACTTTGATTATCGTTAACACAAAAGCAAATTTACCAAAGATCTGTTCTTTTTCTGTGAATATTGCACCAATACCTCATTGCTACACACATGATCCTCTGCTTAGATGTCTCACTTGTCCCTTGAATGCCCTTCATATAGATTAGATGCTCAATTCCTGCTCTGTCAAGGAATCTGTCTCAGCTTGTGTCTGTTGGAACCTGCTTTAACCCATCATCCCACATTGCCAACATGTGTTCATTTGTTTGACTGTTTGATTCTACCAAGGCACTCTGAATGTGAGTACATTGTTCAAACCCTCTCCCACACTACTTAACAGAAGTTTCCCATGGCACATACTCATGAAAAAGAAGAGTTACTGTATTATCATCAATACTTTTCTTCTATTTTTCCTTTAAATTTTAACTTCCTTCATAACTGTGTCTACCCTTCCATGGATTTTTCTGTTTCTTTTCCCATTATATCTTGCAATTTCCTCTGGAACGTCTGACTTGATCTTTTTTTATCCCAGGAGCATAAAACTTGAATTAGCACACAAAAATGAACTAAAAAGTAGAAGGAAAAAAAAAACTTTTCCCCCTTGAAATTAGAGTAATAATGACATTATAGCCTTCATGGGACATGGTTGGATTTTCAAATAGTCCCTTAGAGTATATTCAAATAAAAACATTACTGATTTGCTTAGAAGTGGACATGTAATGAAGTGTGTTCACTACAACACTTAGAACTTGGATAGCTTTTAGGAGGCTAAAATCAGTTTCTAAACACTTCCCCCAAGCTTCTCAATTTAAATCTCTTGCCACCTGGTTCAGAGACAAGCCATGTAGCTGAGTACACATGTCCAGGCATTGCTTGGATGAGATCAAATGTTTCCTGCTGAAGCTGGGGACTCAGAGGGCTCTCGGTGACCCCTAGAGCCGGTGTGAGAGTGGACCAGCAGCCAGATGGCTTCACATTTCCACATTCCTTCAGCTTGTTTTCTTATTGATGCAGATACCCAAGTGCATCCCAAATCCTCAAAGGAGTCTGGATTTCAGGACAATTCTCTTTGCTTTTGCATGACAGGAGATATGAAAATTAACTCTGATGAAGAAAGAGAAGATTTAAAATATCTGCCGTGGTTGGTTGCCAAGTTATCAACAATATCAGCAAAAAATGACTGCATGTATAGCATGCTTCCTCTTTTTCAGCATTCAGTAGTTCCACCTGAGGACAAAGGTGCCACACATACCTACTGCTGAGGATGAAAACAGGTCAGGGATCATAGACCTGTGGCCACACAAACAGATCATCCTGTTTCCTGACATGTCCTTTCTACTCCAGCTGCCTCCTCAGAGGGAAATCATGAACCCTATTGTTCTCTCTTTCATTTAATCCAATACCATGTAAACAATTTGAATTTGAAAGAAAATATCCCAGGAAAAGATTTCAGTGCAGTTGAGCTGCCTTCCTTGTGCAATTGATTCACTCAAGTTTCAAGGTTTGATACTAGAAAGGGTAAGCCCTGGACCTGATTACATTTAGATAAAGGAATGAGAAACAACTATTATATTAATACCACCAATGAGGCAGACATTGAGATTTATTATTTTCCACATGTGACATCATTCTATCCACATAATACCCCTACATTTTTAAAAATTTTAAAGTAAATAAAGTGTGTCTGAAACCATTTAATAAAGGGTTTAAACTCTTACCCTTCTGATTCAACCATTTAATAATTTGATGTAATCAGCTAGGAAAATGATGATTAACTACTGAAAACAAAAGATTTTATTTGACTTATTTCATGTATTTTTGAATTAATGAGTCTGAGAAACAGTGAGATTGAAGAATTACCTACTTTTATTAGTCTTAGAAAGATGTATTCTTGAAATTTTCTCTCCTGATGCAACTGGAGGAGAACCATATATTGTTAACACTTTAAAAAAAATCATGAAGATGAGATGCCACTTAAAAATTACAGTGGAGCCTCACCTGAGAATAAACAAACAAACAAACAAAATCTTGATGAGCTGGCAAGATGGCTCCATGGGTGAAGGTGCTTGACACAAACTTTTGACAACCTGAATTCAATCCATGGATCCAACATGGTTCAAGGAAAAAGCTGATTCCTAGACGTTGCTATCTGATCTCCACATGAATGTTTAACTAATTGATATTGAAATCACAAACAACTCAGGTGCTATTAGGCATGTCATTTATTCTCACCACCAACACCAACACCAACAATACCAACACCATCACCGCCAAAATTGAAGACAAAAAGCAAAGACCTAAGGAAGATATCATTAAGTTAATAAACACTCACTAAGATGAATGGAGCAGCTGGAGTCTATAACACTAGTAACAAATTTGGCAAAACTACAACAATGTGGTTTGCCTTCTAAGTGCTTCACATCAAAATTCTCAAAGTGAAAATACAACTAAGAAGTAATGTTCTGGGCTCCAGGGTAGGTCTGTGTAAATTTGTGTCTCAACTCTCCTAAATACTAGGTGTCAACCTAGAGAAACTCAACCATCTCTCCAGGATCCAGAGAATGGCAATAACTATACCTACTTTACTTGATTGTAAGATGATTTAATGGATTAATACATCTAAAGTATATAAATAGTGGCCTACCTGTAAATAAATATTGGGATAAATAGAACAAGATTAGAAAATAAAAGTAAGCAGTTAAATTATTTCTTGTATCTAACATGCTATGGTTTGGATCTTAAATATTCTACATAGACCAATAGGCTTGACTGATCATCCATCCCACGACACTCCTGGAAGGGCTGGAACCTTTAGGAGATAGGTGCTGGGGAAAGAATATGAGGAGATCATGGGTACCAGGCCCTTTCTTCATTGCCATCTGATTTCAGGCTCTTAGGAGCTAAGCAGCTTTGCTGTGCTGTCTGTTCCCGACCATGAGGGTACACCTACCTCAAAACAAAGCAGTCCCTGACCCCAGAGGGAAACCTTTGAAACCAAGTGTCAGAATAAGCCTTGATTCCTGTTAAACTTGTTTGTATCAGTCATCCTGCCCAGCAAGCTCACCAACTCATACCATTATATTAATATGATAATATTCATCCATCACCAAAACTCGAATACAGAAAGCAGGGTGCTTTGGTATGCACTTGTAATCTCAGCACGGGAAACACAGAGACAGGTAGATCCCTGGGGTCTGCTGATCAGCAAGCCTAGGCTACTTGACAGGTTTCAGGTCAATGAGAGATGCTATACCAAATATAAAAGGGTGCATGGCTCCTGAGGAATGACATCCAAGCTTGTCCTCTAACTTCAGGCACAAAAGCATATATATTAATAATATTAAGAACTTCCTAATTGTGTTACACAAGGCCTGATATTAGGATTATAACATTATGGTGCTTGTATCTATATCCCCCATAAATGATCTAAAGCTTCCTTTGCCTACAGCAGGCAAATACTCAGAACTTAGCCAAAATACTCAGAAACACAAGAACTATCTAGCTCTACAGACATCCCCCATAATGTTTCAAATTGGCGCGAAGTAATAATACAAGGGCATATTGAAGTATCAGTGGGAAAAGAATTAAATTAAGAATTAGTAGGAAAGACTTAAATTAATAAAGAATGTTGCTCACACCTTAGCTAAAGTAACATTGCTTCTCTGATAAGACCTTGGATTCCTTGGATATTTAAAATAGCATCTGGTCTCCTCCATCACTCAAATAGAAGTTATTACCATATTGCCTTGGTATCACCATGCAAGTGTAAGTAACTATTATTATCATAAATAATTTGAAATTTTCTCTTTTCCTGAATCAGTCATTACAACCAATTATCTCATTATATAAATTCCCATAAATTATAACCATGAAAAATGTGTATAAGAATGGCCTTAAGGAAACCAATATGTCATCCCATAAATTCACAAAATAATCAGAAATTCTGAGGCCATATGGTGAAGGGTCCCAGGTTCCCACCTCCTTTCCCAAGTTGCTCTTTGACTTCCATTCCTGTACCACATTTTGGAGTATTTATTTACCTTAACATTTAGATGAGGCCCTGCTGCCCTTGAAGGGGATATGGAGACATTCAGTTCTGAAGAAGGACTCAGGAGAAAACCCTATTTCATGCCCATTGGCATTTGGAAGGCTGTTCAGTTATCTGTTGGGAAGTTTCTCACACAGTATAAACAGAGAGTTAGAGGGTGGCCATGCATTTGACTTCCCTGCTGACTTGGGTGTGTTGTTGAGGCTCTCAGCACCTTCAGCTCTCCATCTGCAAAACAGATCATCAGAATGTAACAGACCATTTATTCTGATGACCTTGTTTTACTGATGTAGAAATGCCGGTCCTGAAAGTAAAGGCATGTTCCCAAGGTCACAGAAATGAGTTAGAATTCCCAATCGGAGACCTCACACTCAGCCACATCTTTCCCTCTTTAAGTCAAGCATGAGCTTGTGACAAGAAAGAATCTGGTAACTGTAGGAACTGTGTACGTCTCAGGTACTTTGCAAGGTTTCAGCCAAATCCTCAACACTGTTTGCTGAAGTGTAATAAGATAGGCCACTGCTTCAGGCCAACCTTAGCTAAATCCTCAAGTTTTATTCCATAGTTGTGCTTCTTTTTCCTGACTCTGTTCCCTGTAAGAAACAAAGATTATGCTGCCTACTTAAAGTAAAACATGGCAAATGCCAAGGAGGAGAACACAGGGCTGAGCACAATGTGGGAGGCTCTCAAAATCCATTTTCCCTCCTATAAGCCTCCTGAGCAGTTGTTGCCATTTGAATATTTTTCAATCAAATTATAGAAAAACTGGCATTAATGATGCTTTGCAAAAAAAAAAAGAATGAACAGGAAAATTCTGAAAAGCAATCATAAGACTTTTAGTTCATAGGAAGAAGGTATCCTCCACCCCCTGCAATACAAGTCACATGCACACACTCACTACAGTCCCCTTTCCCAATACCTCCCCCCAAAGAAAAGCATTACAGAGAAGTTGTTAATCGTTTTTAAAGACATAAGCTCATAAGGACAAAAAGGTGAGAGTAGCGCCGGAATCAGAAGCTGGGGAGTAGAAGCTGGGAAGCAGATGCCCTAGCTGTGATAACTAACTTATCAGACTCACATTGATGCTCCTCATGCTGGCAGTGAGGACAGCTGAGAAGCAGCTGAATTGATGCCATGGAATCCCCAATGGCTAGGCAACTGGCATGGCCTGTAACTCTTGGCGTTGGGGACAGAGAGGAAGCATTCTCCTTACTCACATGAAGAAAGGCTTAGGACTATTTGCCTGGAAAAGATAAAATGATGTCTCTATGACATATAAAATGAGACTGTCACAGTTAGGCATGAGTATGGGTGCTTCAATGAAGCATGGAAGACAAGCAGAAGTCTACAGATGCCCTTCTGAGATACTAGGCCTTGCAGCTTTTATTCTACGTGGAGCTCTCGGGGTACTGTTAGCCAGGCATATCTGACATGTTAGAAAAAGTCATATAAAGGTCAGAAAGGAAATAATCAAGTCCAAGAAGACACCCTAAAAGTACTGATTTGGGAGTTCACCAAGAAGAGGCCTCAGGGGTAGCCCCAAGAGTAAATGTTATGATTTAAAGTCAATGAGCATTATTATTCTACTAAAGGAACACAGCACTAAAATGACTCCAGTTGATGTACTACTATACCCATAGATCAGTGCATGGCTCACCCTTTGTCAGGGGAACTTCTTGCAGAAGATGGCAGTTAACACAGAGATCCACAAATGTGTGTGTGTGTGTGTGTGTGTGTGTGTGTGTGTGTGTACATGTATGTATATATCAGGGACAGCATGTACAAGACCTGCACGGGTTCAAACCAGACAAAGTCCAAGCATGGGGAAGGAGAAGTAGACACAAATCTCAGCCTTGATCAAGAAGTTATTTGCGGGGGGGGGGGGGGGGGAGTTACTTGCAATTGATACCTGCTGAGAAGGGAAAATTAGTTTTCTCCAATGGAGTGATACTGGGTACATCAACCACACTCTGGGGCAGGCTCCTTGTCCAGGAGAACTGGCCAACACAAAACAGACTCCAATATTTGATATGATTTTTGTTTTCATTGTTTTGGTGTTTTCTTGTCTTTGTTTTAATATTCACTTTTTATTTATTGTTTTTATTTTTAAGAAAGATAGAGAAAGGACATGAATTTGGCAGAGTAGGGAGGTAGGGAAGACCTGAGAGGCATTGTGGCAGAGGAAGAAATGTGATAAAAATATGAAAGAATAACAAAAGAAATAGAATAAAGGAAAACTCACAGGACACATGTGAAGCATGTCATCACATATCAATGTACATATTTAGGAACTTGCAACCACCCAAGCTCCCCTAACATTGGAAAGGAGCGAATAATGTATGAGCCAGAAGCTCCATGGACAAAGAAAGCAAAAGAAAGGAGAAAAAGAGAAAGCAGAGGAGGAAGAAGAAATAAACCTCAAGATACTGGGACTTTGAACATGTTGCCATTCGTGATGGGCTTCATATAGGATGTGCAGAGCAGCAAAGCCAATGCTTAGAGAGAAAAAAACACAGGTGGATACTGTGCTTATCTTCAGAAAAGGGGCACAATAGAGATTATTCTAAGGACTCAGACATAAATCTTTATCAATTGTCTAAGGCATTTGTGGGTATTAGAGGATGTTTATGCCATCTGGAAAGAATATAGACTTGAATTAGTCATAGGTGTACAGAGAATAAAGCAGCAAAACAACAAGATTAAACCATTGACTTTGTAGGTAAGATTTTCTGGGAAAGTAAATCAAAGAATAGAATTTGAATAATAATGGTAAGCTAGCAACCTAATCAAAATTGCTAACTATATACAGGAAGGTGATTGAGTTATACCAGAAGAGGAAGACCCGCCCCCCATCTATACATGAAAGGTAACACAAAGCATCTGAAACAGAAACATCTACAGAACAACTGAGTCACATGGAAGCATAGAATCAAGCACTAAAGAATTAGTGAAAACATCACAGTTATTTTCACCCCAAAATAAAAGGGGACCAAGTCTCTCGATTTTCACACAGCTGGTGTAACCACTAGAACCTTAGCAATCAAGCAAATCTTGCTTCTTTATAAAAATAACAAAACAAAACAAACAACAAAAAGTAGGGTGTTGTTGAGTTCTGCCTGGTGTGCACAATGCCTTGAGCTGATCCCCAGCATCTCAGGAAGCAGGCATGGTGTTCCATGCCTATAATCTTATCAAGAAGTGACACATAGTGTGACATAGTGAGTTGGAGGCCATTCTGACCTTGTTGAGATCCTGTCTCAAAAACCAAACAAGACCTTTTGTATCTACAAGCTGTAACACTACATGCCAAGTGTTAATCTTCTCATTTTTCTCCTTTAACAATGGACAAACTATATCTGTGTAGTCAATGAATTTGGTGCATTATTTCTGAGTCTCTTCTAGTAAGTATTGCATTTAAATCATCAATACTAAATCAATTAATGCTGTCAGTGTACCTCCTAGAATTACCTTGTTCTAAGGTGTATGTTTGTTCCCATGTTTAAACTATTTTAACAGAATTGCTCATGAAAAGCAAGTTATTGTCTCGAAGTCACCACTAGAGGGAAATGTTGGTCTTCCTACTGTCATGGGAGACCTAGAAAGTACCATTGAGGAAGCTAAAGTTTGCTGTTGTTTTTGAAGAACTGACCTTATCTTGCTATTGGTTAGACATGAGTTTGCTGACTGGCCACAGATATTCCTTAACTTTTATCAGAGTGGTAGAGAAACCTATTGTGGTTTCTTTCTGTTCACAGTGCCATAGAGGACTGCTTCCCTAGATATTATATGACTAAATAAAAATTCTCCTAATTACATCAAATCCAAATTGGATCTCAAGAAATACACCCGTATCTTATTCATATAGCTTAGGAAAAGATCACAAATGCTGTCAATGTCCATTTGGTCTCTCTCAATACTGTGGCTTGATCTAACCAAATGCTTAATTGTTCCTAATTGCCTCCCATGTTTTATAAAACTCAGTTCCAGTCCGTAAAATAGTCCTGAGTTCACTGCACTGCATCATTGTGTGAGTTGACATGCTGTCTCACAGACCACCTGGACTCTGTATCCTTTATGGCTCTTGGTCCAGCCAAGGCCTTATCCTTCCCCATATGGAACTGTAAGCTGCTTTAACTCAGCAGTCCTCAAATGCTAGGACAGGGGGAGGTGGGACTTCTGCTTAGAGATAATAACCATGTTCAAAGAGAAGGGTAAACTAACAGTGTAGATCCAAAGAAGTTTCCACCCTGATACTGGACATCTGTGCTTAGGAGGAAATCAAGGTCCATTAAGAACTAGCAGATTTTCGTTCTTTCTGCTGGAAGGTCCAGTTCTAATTTCTCCATGGATCCCATGCCCTGCCACTATAATCCATCTTTTCATATTTTAATATTGACTTAACTTTTGGTGTGTAATTCTGTGAATTTAATGTCTATAAAGATGAAGTTAAGACACAATCTAGACACAGTCAAGACTCAGGAGAAGTCCATCACCATCAGAAAGTGGGTCTTCGTGGTCACACATGGTTTGTCTAACTTACCACAGCAGTCACTGATTTATTCATTGTCACTATAGTTTTGTTCTTTGAGACGATTCTACAAACATAATCATGGAGTGCATAAACTTTAAAGGTTGTCTTGCTTCACTCACCCTGTGTTGGATATGCCTTCAGTTCATTCTTTTTTATTGCTGAAAAATATTCCATTGTATGGATGTACCACAGTTTGTTTATTCATTCATCTTTTGAAATATATTTGAGCTGTACTATTTCAGGCAATTATAAACAGAGCTGCTATAAAACATTCTTGTGTAGGGATGTGTGTGTGTGTGTGTGTGTGTGTGTGTGTGTGTGTGTGTACAGAAGTTTGCACAACTCTAGGATAAATATTGGCTTTCTGGGTCATCCGCCAACTGTGTGTTTAGCATTATGTCAAAGTGCTATCATATTTTCCACAGTAGCTATATCTTTCTCCATATCCATTAGCAACTTATGCAATTTTCAATGGTTCTGCATCATCAACACAGTTAACTCTTATCCTATCATAGTGTTAACTAAATTTTCCCTAGTGCCTTAAAATGTTTTTTCCTCATATACAAAAATGTTCTGTTGTATTTTTTTTTTACCAATTTTCAGCAATTATGTACAGATAGAGAAAGCATGGTGATCATATTCTCCATTACTCTCTCTTATCCCTCCTTACTCTTATTAGTTTCTGTTTTTTTGTTTTGGTTTGGTTTTGGTTTTGGTTGTTGTTATTGTATTTACTAACCTACCCCATGACTTTCATATGCAGGTCTTGTGCAAGCAGCCATAGCTGCTTGTGAGTTTACGATTGTGACAGCCATGTTGTGTCCAGAAAACAGTGCTTCAGTGCATTCTCTGCTCTCCCTCCTCTGACTCCTACAGTCATCCCACGCCTTCTTCTGTGGTGTCCCATGGGCTTTGGTGGAAGCAATATATATATAGTCTAAAGCTAAGCCTTCAAAATTACTATCACCTACAACTTTATCAGTTGTGAGACTTTTTATAAACTACCCACACCCTCTGCAAAAAGAAGCTTCTCTAGCCCAAGCTGAGAGTAGCATTAAGCTATGGATATAAAAATAAATGTTTATTAGAGAATTTAGTTATGTGTCTATTTAGTAAACCTTCAGTAGTTGCCCCCTATGGCTAGTGATCTCCCTAGTCATAGGCTTATGGTCATGTTTACAATTCCAAGCATGCATTCTATTCTATGGATCAGGTCTCAAATCCATTTGAGAAATGGCTGGGGGGTGGGGTAAGCATTTACCTATAATGTGGGAAAGCACTATGCAGGATTATGCGGTAGAAAAGTCAACAATGATTTTCCAAAGTTGTGAACCCTGTGTGCTACAGTTCAGGAAGATATGCTTAAGAGCGCAATAGTGCCAGGAATGCCTGGGGTTAACCAACTCCTTCCTGACACAAAGATGTTTTGATGTGTCCTATATCTTCTTACATTCTCTTTGGTGAAAAGTACTGCAACACTATTTGAGTTACCTGTCTCATCTCATGGTACTGGAGTTACAGATGATTATGAGATACCATGTAAGTGCTGAAAATTGAAAACAGATCATCTAGAAGATTAGCTAGTGTTCTTAATTGCTGAACCATCTCTCTAACCCCTTGGGTGAATTTTGATAGTGGTTTCTAACTAATTTCATCAAAATTATAGAAAGTTTAAGTTCAGAGTTGTTCATAGCATCTGTTACAATCCTTTTACTATTTTGATCTGGGAAAGAATCTCTCAATTTTGTATTGATTATTAAATTTTATCTAATCTCTTTTTGTTATTTTTCCTTCTTTCTCAGCCTAGAGAGGGGAATAAAACTTTAACTGGTCTTAGAAGATAAAATTAAAATTTTTTCTGCTTGATTTTACTACAGTATCATTTAGAACTTCACTTATTTCTATCTTATTTCTATTATTTAACCCTTATAATTTGGTTATGTGTATATTGCTTCTGTGGCTTCTTAGGTGGAAAACATTATTTATTCAGAATCTTTTTCTAATGCAAATGTTGTTAATTATTTACTACAAACTGCTTTACAAAAACTTTTACTTATTTTTTATTTATTGTGATTCATATAATCCCTTCAGTTTTCCTTTTTTTCCAAGAAAATGAAATTATCATCTAATAGAGACATCTGTATTACTAGGTCTATTGAGCATTATTCAGTAGAGCCAAGATAAGGAATCAACAGGAGTACTGGTGAACTAAGAAACCATGTTATTCACACTGGCAGGTAGAAAGAGGAAAACTACCCTGCACCATGTCAGATTCCAAATTATACTACAGAGATATAGTAATACAAACAGCACAGCAATAACATAAAACAGACAAATTGATCAATGGAACAGAATTGAGGACCCACATACAAGCTCACTCTCCTACACCAGCTTATATTTGGCCAAGAGGCCTACAATACATATTGGAGAAAAGACAGTATCTTCAACAAATAGTGCCAGTCAAAGTGGACTGGTACATGGAGAGAAGAATGAAACCAGATCCTCATTTCTCACCCTGCACAAAAGTCAACCCCAGATGGATCACTAATTTCAACCTAATACCTAACAAACTAAACCTGAAAGAGGAGAAATTGTAAAGAATACTTTGAGCATGTAGACGCAAGAAAGAACTTTCTAAACATGACCCTGATAGTGCAATCATTAAGACCAACAATTAACAAATGAGACCTCATGAAACTAAAAAATTTTCTGTACAGCAAAGGACATCATCAGTCAAGAGAAGAGGCAGCCTACCGAATGAGAAAATATCTTTACCATCTATATCTGACAAAGAGTTCATAGCTAGACTATACAAAGAATTAAAAATCTAAATTTCAAGAATACAAATAAATCAATTAAAAGCTGGGGCATGGAAGTAAACAGAGTTCTCAAAATAGGGAGCACAATGACTGAGAAACATTTTTAAAATGTACAATATCTATAGCTATCACAAAAATGTAAAAGTAAAATTACTTTGAGGTTTCATTTTAACCCAGTCAGAATGATAAGGTCTAAAAAATAAATTGCAAAAAATGCTGGATGTGGAGAAAAGGGAACACTTATTCACTGCTGGTGGGAATGCAAATTGGTGTAGCCACTATAGTAGTCAGTGCAAAGGTTCTTTAAAAAACTAGAAGTAGATCTATCATACGATCCAGCTGTCCCACTCTTGGGAATATACCCAAAGAACTCCATATCATATTGTAGACATACTTACTCATCAATGTTCATTGCTTTTCTATTCACAACTGATAAATGGATAAAGAAAATGTGATTTATTTACACATTGGAATATTATTTGGCTCTTATAAACAAAATTATGAATTTCTCAGATAAATGAATGGAACTGGAAACAATCGTTCTGAGTAATGTAATCTCATTTATGGATGTTTGCTTTGAATCTTCAGATATGTGTGTTCCATTTGGAATTACTGTGGAGGTCAGGAAATTAGTAATCGACCACAGGGGGTGGGGGATTCAAAGGATGGAGGATAGAAGATGGTGGTAAAAAGTGTTAATGGGGAACAATAGCGTGGAAAGGGATAAAGGTGGAGAAGCATGGGAGGCAAAGTTAGGACTATAAGGAGGGACTACTAACATTAAATACTTTCAAATACTTTTTTAAAAAGTCATATGGAAAACTACTATGACAGTACACACCAAGGTTAGTTACAAGAACCACATCTAGCTTGAAACTGATTAAGGAAAAAAATGTAGCTTACAGGGAGGAGACATTGAATATATATGTATAAAAGTCACAACCTTGAGAATAAAGGCAATAAGAGACTGAGAATAGGAGAAAATTGACAGAGAGAAACACTGACAGGAAGAGACAGAGGGAGGAGGGAGAGACAAAGACAGAGAGAGAGGGAGAGACACACAGAAAGAATTAGATTTCCTGAATAACTGTCAACACCAGGCTATGTACACACAAGTCCCTGGTCTTCGATTCCCCTGAGACCGTGTGTGCTGTTTAGGAGGTGCTGTACTCCTGTTCATGTGTGGGTTGCACTCTCTCTCACCGCAGGCTGTGATGATTGCTCCAGAACAACCATTAGTGTCGCTTCTTTTCTAGTACAGCCTAGACTTTGTCCAGGTTTTCTTCTGCCTTCTCCATGTAGCCATGCTTTTCAGGGAAGAGTAACAGAATCCCAGTTCAGAAAAGAAGTTCTATTTGGTTTTAGCCCAGCATTATAAATCCTCCCCTTTGCCAGGAACTAGATTGTTCAGGAAAAGGCAACAAACACTGCCCATTATAACGTGAAAAACAAGCAACTGTAGAACTTGAGTAAAATGGATTTTCTTTGAAAAGAAAAACCAGACCAATGAAATGTTACACTTGTTCTTTTTCACCTGATCATCACTGTTTTTTCACTTGATGCTTAGCAATGTGGCATCCACAGGTGATGGAATGCAACCAGAATCACAAACTGAAAAGAGAAGGAAGCCATCTTCGCTAGTGCTGGGTTAGGGGTACTTCTTCAGTTTGCTCAAGCCAGATGAGAAGCAATTTCCCATTACTTACAAAATTAAAAAAAAAAAAACCTCCCTCTGCAAAGGAATACATCTCATTTATAATATTTGCCTACAAAGTATTAAATAAATAGAGTTGGAGAGAAAGGATGTTGGTTTTTATCACTGGCCCAACACTAACCAAGACTGATATCCAAATTTCTCACTGTGCTGGGGGATGAGTTGAGTGGGCTCCCAAAAAAATTCATGTGTTGAAAACTTGGTCCTCAGTGAGGCAATGCTGTTGAGAAAGGAGAAGATCTTCCAAGATTTATCTTTGTGGTTTTTAGTTTGTGGGTGGATGGGTATGCTCATGTGTGTGTGCAGATCCCCTGGAACTGAATTTAGGGATAGCTTTAAGCTTGTCCAGCATGGGTACTGGAAAACAGTCACTGGTCCTCTGGAAGAGCATGGCATGCTCATCTCTGGTGCCTTTTCTTCAGTCCCAGGGAAAGATTTAAAAGGTGGGGTCTATCTAGCAGAAGGTGGTCAGATCACTGGACATGTTGTTCTCAGAAGGTATTTGTACAGTTCTTGTGGGACCACAGTTGACATGGTGACACAGCTAGTACCCATAATGGAGAGTCATAATAAAAAAGCAAGCCTGAACCCTGGAATCTTCTATCTTTCCATCTTGTCATGTGATTCATGGCCTGCTTGTCTGGCTATCTTCTGTTTCTCTCCCATGTATATGAAACAGCCAGGAGTCTCTCCCTATTGTGAGATCCCCTAGCTACCGGGACCATAAGTCAAATACAACTTTATTCATAAAATATCATCAATTATATTGCCATAGCTATGGAAAATTGACCACTCCTTATTTATGAAGGTCAGTAAAGTGTGGTATATTGGCAGTTTTCCAGCATCACACAGGTCCTTCACATAGTAGTGATGTTGTTGTTGATGATGGTGGTAGTGGTGGTAGTAGTAGAAGAAGAAAAGGAAGGAAGGGAGGAAGGAAGGAAGGAGGGAGGGAGAGGGATGGTGGGAGGGAGAGGAAGGAGAAGAAGAAGGAGGAGGAGGAGGAGAAGAGGAGGAAGAAGAAGAAGAAGAAGAAGAAGAAGAAGAAGAAGAAGAAGAAGAAGAAGAAGAAGAAGAAGAAGAAGAAATTGTTCTAGCATGACATAGGTTTACTTCTTTGTATTAGAATGAACTGTATTCATTAAAACAGAACACCTGAGATCATCAACTTATGGACAGACAAGATCAATTGCCCTATCTGCTTTTGAACATGTGACAAGGCAGTTTATTATGGTAGAACTGCATGACAAAACTATTTGCCTCATTACCAGGTCATGAAAAAGAGCATGAGAGGGTTCAGGGTACTATAAACCACTTCCAGGAGATGCCATTAATAATGTAAAAGCTTCACAGCAGGCCTGAACACTTAAATATTCTGCCATACAAATGTTTGGGTACACTTAAGCTCCAACTTAATGATGTGGTGTTCAATTGTCTCCACTCCTTCCCACTCACATGCTAATGGGCAGTGTTACTGGTACAACCTTTGTGTCCATCCCTATAGCACTTCCAGGCAATAATCACAGAATCGGGAATACATTCCTGTGGCAGGCAACTCTGAGGTGTAACATCCACTCCAAAGTTATCCTAAACTGTAAGTCTACCTTGGGGCGCCTTTCTCCAGACACTTCATCTTCAGTTGACTATTGTTTTGTTTTTCTTAAAGATATCACTTAAACAGTTTCTCATTTCTGAACCTGCTTTGAGGAATCCACAGACAATCTCCTTCGTTTCAGACATTCCAAGATAAACTGTCATCTCTTGGGCATCCACTTTCTTCTTGCTATTTCTTTTCACCTCATGTGGCATTTCCTCTTATTTTTTTTTTTTTGTTACTCAAATTCCTATATCATAATCAGCACTGTCACTAGTCTTTATTCAATTTTTAGCCCATCTCTGAAACCTTCCCTGCTCTCCTCTGCCAATGCTACAAAAACAATTCCTAATCATGGTGTATAACTAGGTCCATAACCAAGGAAAGTCCTGCACAAATGCATTTAATAATTCAGTTAATCAAATGAACAACTAATGCTGTAAGATCACTGCTGTTTGTTTTGGCCTTTAGCTCTCTTTCAAGTAAGTTCCCGTATGCAAACACAATTACCTCTCTTCTGCCACCACAGCTCACCATTATTGGACTCACCTTTTTATAGAGAAATGGTGCTTTCTCTTTTTGTCTTTCATATCACCTTGACGGATTCTCCCTCATCAATGAAAGTGCCTTCTTTGTCTGTCCCTTGTTGGCTCCAACTTCTATTACTCTTATCTTCTTCAAGTGGAAGCCCAGGCCCTGAGCCATTCTCCATCAAGTCTCACAGTCTTCCAAAGCACCTTAAAGGGCTACTTGACCAGTGCCACCTAGAGGCATCTAAAAGCACACACCAGTTAATTTCAGCATAAAATGCTAATCAGAGAACCATTACTCAGAATTTTATTGATTATTTATGTGGTTTTGCCATATTATCAGAGTGTTGATAAATGTTTACTACATGTAGTCATTGCACCGTGTTCAATCAGGCTAAAGGGATTTATCTCCTGAATGCTTTATCAAATCTTCACATTGAGAAGTTTTTGAATCTTCTCTTCTAACCCTCAGAAGTATACAGTCCATAACTGGCATCTGTAGTCACCATCTTTGGCAACATTAGATTGGGTTTTGCTCTTCCTAACCAACTGTGACTTATATTTCATTAACTTACAGTTTTAAAAACAGAATTTTTAAGGCATTGTGTCTCAATCCCTAAGCCACACCAGTTCTAAAAACAATATACAATTGTTTCACATTATACAACTAAGAAAGTAAGACCTTTAGACATCAAATGCTTAAATTATAGATCCTGGTTAGTCCACCACTGAAATGATGCAACACATAATTGCTTTGTTTGTAGTTTTACAGACTCTCGATTAGCCTGTAGCACATGATTCAAGTGATAGACTTCCACATTTCCATTCACAATACTCATCTATGTGCTTTAAATCCTGTACACATTCCCCTACCTCTTCCCACAAGTGACTTTTACAGCCAACTCTTTATGTTATTCCTCCCCCCTCTTTCTCTGTCTCTCTCTCTCTGTCTCTCTCTCTCTCTCTGTCTCTCTCTCTCTGTCTCTTACACACACACACACACACACACACACACACACACACACACACACTTCTCTTTCCCTAGGTTTTTTTCCTACTTAGAAAAAGTTCCAAACAGTTGCTAAAATATCTCCCAAAAATGCTGAGCACAAAAGCCAATCAATCTTTCCCTCAACTCAATTAGCAAGTTCTGTCAAGTGCACTTGTAAATCACATCCCATATTAGTTCCTGTCCATAGCTTTTGTGAGCACATATGTGCTCCACATGATCCAAACTCTTGTCTTTCTTACCTGCTTCCAGAAAACATATTCTACTTAAACCATGCCAAAGGTTTTCCATTTTTGTAAGATAAAGCACAAATTCTTTCATATGTTATACTCTAATCTGCATTACCTGCAACCAAGTCCAGAGCTGTAGCCTCTGCCTTCTTAACTCAGAGCTGCTCTTCTCTGGTGGGACTTGCAGTTCACTCAGAATTCACACAATAGGTCTTTTCTGACCAAGTTTGCAGATGTGTATGAAGGGTATGTTTCTCTCTCTCTCTCTCTCTCTCTCTCTCTCTCTCTCTCTCTCTCTCTGTCTCTCTCTCTCTGTGTGTGTGTGTGTGTGTGTGTATGTGTGTGTGTGTGTGTGTGTGTGTGTGTACCCACAGGCAGGAGCATGCACACATGCACTCATGTGCACATGAGTGTAGTGGGTAGCCATTCCAGCTTTGATCTGTAAGTTCCAACCCCTATTGAGGCTTCGGTAACTGTCCCTCCTACAAGGTGGGGCCAAGAGAGGGCCCTGAAGACCCGAGATCTGGATGCACCACCCTCTTTGGTTCCTGGACCCTGGATGCTGGAAGTAGATCGAGCAGAGTTCTCCAGAGAACACCCGCCTGACTGCGCTACGCCTTTCCCAGACCCTGAAACCTACCTATTCCTTCACTTGTAAGTTACACCACTAAATAAACCTCCCTTTTAACTACATGGAGTTGCCTTAATAATTCCACCAATACATGAATATGGGGCCTAGAGGTGGATGTGTTGGGTGTCTTTTTCAATAGCTTTTCTATTTTAGTTTTGAGACAGTGCCCCACTCTAATCCTAGAGATTGTTGATTGGGCAAGCCTTGCCTTTACCTCCCTAATACTGGAACTGCAGGTTTGTGATACTATGGTTGATTTTCAGTTCAGTTCTAGCACCCACATAAACAGCTGCACATATACATAAATGTACACTAGACACAGAAAACAAAAGAACAAAAGCAGGTTGGAGTCACCAGCTCATTTCTTCTTTATTGTGTGACTATGATTGCTTAATAAAGCTCTCAGGTTCAATATTCTTGTTAACCAAATAGTGAACAGTAGTAATAAGTGTAGCTTCTAGATCCTTCTATCTGTGCTCAAGTCCACTTTCAAGCTGTGTGACAATTGCTTAATTTCCTTGAGTCTCACTTTCAACATACATAAAATAGAAGAAGTAAGAGTAACTACTATAGTTGGAAGATTTCCTGTGTCCCACCTAGCCCATAGTCAGGACAAATCTCTCTCAACCACTAGTCCTGCAGCCACTCCCGTGGGCCAGGCAGGACACAGGAAATTTTCCAACTACAACCTACCTCACAACTTCTTGAAAGTTTAAATATTATATAAAAATAACCCAGTGTATTCAGTTTATACTAAACTTTGCTGCTGGTGACAATAACAGCAGCAGAACCAATCTATATATGCTAAGGTGAAGATTAAATAAAGTAACATAAGTAAAACTCTGGGCACACTATCCAGAAAGCACCAAGTGTCCTATAAATGTCATTTACCTTGAGCTCTAAATCTGTTTGCAGAAGGAACAAATATCCCCCCCCCCAGGCAATGAGCTCCCCACCAGTGAGAGTGTTAGCCTCGTCTCCAGGATGTTGCAGCAATGCTTTCAAGCCAGGTAAAAATTAGTATTAAGAGAGGGAGTCCCCAAGCTTCCCTTTAAAGATTCTATGATTGATTTTGAAATCTTTGGAAAGCCAGTCAAATGGCAATTGTGAGTAAGAAAAACTTGGGTGAAATTTCCATCTCATTTTCCAGGGTAAATGCAGCCCCCATAACCCTACACAGCACACAAAATATTACCAAAACAAACATACACACACACACACACACACACACACACACACACTCACTCACACCACACGGATGCATATGCACAGAGGCATTATTCATGTGTCAGAACATAAGTCTTTTCACCACAATGGCCGAGGCTGTCAGTGAAAGAAATACTCTTGTTCAGCCCAAATGCACTTGGGAAGCCCAAATAAACAATGGTGTAATAGTCAACATTTACCCTGCACCCTCTGGAGCTAAGGCTCTCACTTTATACCTATTTCTCGTCTATCATGGCCACATTCCTGGGAGACAGGCTGGCCCTGAGAGAGGCAATAGTGCTGGGCTTTTGATTTTAGGCCTGTGGAAGGTTGCTGTTTTAAATGTATTTCATCCTTCCAGGACCTGACTGAGTGTCCTTTAAGGACAGAGTTGATATGCAGCATTGAGAGCCATAGGGCCCTTGGTCTCAGCTTTTCTCTATTACCACCAGGCGTTTGACCCTTGTGGGTTAAAAATACTGGGGTTATAAGTGACATGCTTTGCATTATGTTTTAGCAAGCACACTGTCACGTGCATTGTTACCTTGAGGATAACATACTGGAATTCATATACCATTTGGTGCCACCTACCAGCTGTGTAATCTTGGGGAAATTCTTTACTTGATTTGAGCTACCATTTCCTAGAAAACAAGCCCTCTAAAACATAATTTCCCATGCTGTTCTGACAATATTGGATACATACAAGCTCCCTGCTACTGATGGATACTAAGTTCAAAATACCTATAATAGTTATGTGCCGGTCCATCCATGTTATAGGTTCAATTTTGTCTTTCTTAAAATGCACATATCTGAAGACTGGCACTCAAGAACATAGAATGTAACTGTATTCAAAGATGGGTATCTTAAATGGGTGATGAGGTTAAAATGAAGTCATTGGGGGAAGGTCTTAAGACAATAGAATAAACAGTCTTATGAGAAGAAATGATCGTGTGGCAGAGAATGTGGGTGATCACCTGAGAGCATGTAGAGAAGGCAGCCAGCCACAAGTCAAGGATCGAGGCTTGAAGAAGCCATCTAATGGATGCCTTGATCTCCAACTATAGCCCCTAGACTTATGGAAAACAAGTTCATGTGGTTGAAGCCACATAGTCTATGGAACTTTGCTGTGAAAATCCTGTCAAGAAAAAATATCCAACTTGAGTTTGTGGTTATAAGCCCTGATGCTCAGACTAGCAGAAAGACCAACTACAGGATGGTCAATGGTTCAAGACACTCGAGTGTGATCATGCAAAGTGTTGGTTGCATGATAAAGCTATGGTGGAAACCAAAATTCAAGGAATTTTCCATCTTGGATCAGAGGAATGAAAAGAAGATCAGATGTGAGTCAGGGTCCATAGCCCAAGTTTCATAGAGATGGTAGAGCCATATGCAATGACATTAAGTTTCATTAATCCCCAAAGTAGCTTTGTTACGTCATTTTTCATCTGGAAGCCTCAATTCCATTTTGTGTGTTCACATGAACTGTATGTATGTATGTGCTTTTGCATCTCTACATGAATGTGGGGGCCAGAGGTTGATGTTTATTATCACTCAACACCATGTTTTCTAAGACAAGGTCTCTCACTAAACCCAAAGCTAATTGATTAGCTGTAGTAGCTGACCAAAGATCTCAAGGAATGTGACTGTTCCCCCCACCCAAAACCAAGGTAACAAGCATGGATACAAAAGACAAGGTTTTCCTCCCCCAACACTTGAAGTTATCCTCTGGCCTCCACATACACTCATATACACCTTCTGAATCACCGATGCACACATGAATATGTATGCACATTCATATATACACACAAAGTCTAAAGTACATTATTTTATATGCATACAAGAAACAATTTTATTAGGTATGTAAACACTTATTCCATTAGGTTGGAATTTATGTTCAGGCCTGGAGAAACTTGTCTGAAACTTTATCCTTGGTCTAGTTAAAATTTCCCCTCCTCAGGTGATATTCGCAATATGACCCATTTATTCCTCAGTTCACTAAACTAAAACCCTCCCTGTCCCACAGTGGCTAAGCATCATAAAAATCCATTGGTCAATGCTAGCATCATATAAATGGTCTTTTATCATTTGCATCCTTTTTTATTATTTTCAATTTAGCTAATCCACATTTAGCCTCAGAAAGACTGGAAGACAACAGCCATATTTCTAATACAGCGTGAGGCTTAGATGGCCTCTCTCTCCTAGCTCCCCATCCACTACTTGAGCACTCTGTGTACTCTTGTCTTCCTTGGCCCTGGTAGACACCCTGCTTTTCTCAGGCCCTGTAAGTCATAAAGTGATTTTGTTTTTTAATTGTGCATATGCTGCCTTCTCCATGTTTCACCCAAACAACACATCTGAGCCAGACTTTCCCTCTACAGGTCCAATAGCATGGCCATTCTGCCAATAGATAACTCTCCCCATAGTGAACTCAAGACCAAATTAGTAAAATATCACCACAGTAAGATAAAGATTAACTGTCCACAGTGCAGTAGTTGCCTGGCTTCAGAGGCTCCTGAGCTGCCCAGGGAGGAAGTTCATCTGCCAGGTTTATGTGTGATGACTTCAAAGGTTTGCCAACTATTTAAGATGGTGGAGTGAGTTCATGGAGCAAATACAAACAGAAGCACACACACAATAAATATACATATATGTATATATGTATGTATGTAGACACAGAGAGAGAGGGAGAAGAGAGATCACCCTTGCTGAGCCTGCAATTCCACAGGAAATAGATAACATTCAGGGTAAATGAATGACTACATAACCTGTTAATAGGGACATTAAAGCCAAGAAGAACAGAAACTATGGGTATGGCTTGTGATTTCAGCTAGAATAGAAAATCAGCCTACTCCAGAAAGATGGCCTTTATGCAAGTGTGTAATGGAGTGAGGCTTTTAGTTGTCTATCACCTTCTCAGTGGCAGATGACAACAAGTGATGAGGGCCTTCGACTGTCAGAAGTAAGAATCCATAGGAAAGAACGGGACACTGGTCCTGGACATTCTTTTCGTAGTACCAGTTATACTTCCTTATTTTGATCACCTGGGAGCCATGATTCTTTCAGAACCTGTTCTCTGTGCTAAACCTTTAGCCATTGAGAGCTAATTGTGCATAGAGATCCCTCAAGACGGCATTCATTTCCTGGCCAAATGTTCTGCACTAGAAACATTTACACATTCATGCTTATGATGACTTTGTTGAAAACATTGAGTTAATCATGTATGTCCTTGCTATCTTTAAGTTTTTTTTTAAAGCATATCTGCATATACATCTGCAGAAAACTCACTGGGAAGGAAGTTACGCAGAAGGCCAGAGGAAAGGAATTTTCATGTGCCTCCAATCATCAATCTTTTCAGGTGACATGAGCAAGGGTGCATGGTCTCAGAGCCTTAAGACAGAAATGTTCCGAAGCAAAACACCAGTTCTCTAAAGTTTTTCTCTGGAAAAATTGGCATGGCTCAGGCATTCTATAACACATTAGACTCAGCCCTGAAGAATAAAACATAAGACGTGATAGATTTCACTTTACCTGATCCTTCCACACAGCCCTGGTCTGCAGCAGGGGTAACCGTCTCACCTGGGCCTAGAGGACTGTGAGAAAGAACTGGTTATGAGAAACTTCCCAGTAGGGGTGGGTGGCCTATGCAAGTTAGGGTTTCTACACAGCACGACTGTGGTTTTTGCTAGTTCTGAAGATTGCCAGAATGCTTGCAGGGATTAAAAACAGGAAATCCAATGATCCACATAAATGGTATTTTCCCAGTGTAATATCCAGCACATTTGAAGGACACAAACCCTAGAATTGTGCATGGAAATGGGATCACTCCTGGTCTTCCCTTCAGGTCAATAGCTCTACTATGTGAGCCCTCTGTCATTTGATTACACCCACTCAGTCTGGGTCATGTCAACTTAAGCAATTTGGGTTCTGAGAGTGTCTCCTACTGTCCCAAAGTTGTATGGTCATTTCTTAAATAATCACTCTCCTGACCTGCAAAGTAGATTATATTTATCTAAAAGATTTCAAGATGTCTGAGATTCAGAATTCTGCCTCCTTTCAACAAAATGAGAGTGTAGTAGATATTGTACGGAGTACCAGAAGGGGGCTCTGGTGAAGAAGCCATGTACCCTGCCTGTTAAATATCTATGGTCTGGTATGTAATTCAGTCTAAATTCTCTGAGTCTATGATAGCACTACACATCAATTTACAAAATGACTTTCCTAGTAGGATTATTTTGTCTACATGATATAGCCTAGAGTCACCTGGGAACGAAGAATCTAAACTGAAGAACTGCCTCCATCAGATTGGCCTGTGGCCACGTCTGTGAGTGACTATCTTGACTGATAATTGACATGTGAGGGTCCAGCCCACTGTGGGCAGTACCATCTTTAGGAAGATGAGCCTGGAAGGTATAAGAAAGCAGCTAAGCATGAACCAATAGAGAGAGTCAGTAAGGAGTTTTTTTCCATGGCTCCTGCCTCCTGACTCTTACCTTAACTTGCCTTAATGATGGATTGTGACCTGAAAGTATAAGCCAAATAAACACTTTCCTCCCCTACATTGCATTTGGCTATGGTGCTTATTCCAGTAACAGACAAGATAACGACAAGAGAGTGAAAAATATTACTTCTTTAAATTAGCTAATTGACTGTTACGAATATGTTTGTAGAAGTCATCACACTGAATGATAAATAACTAGATATGCGTAAATACCCATTGCACCATTTGGTGCAGTAAAGAAAAACTGAGGAATATTCAATATTCAATCCAATCAAAGGAATGAGTAAATTATAATATATCAACGAAGCAGATAATAACAGAGTTACTAAAGATAATAGTTTTTAACAATATATTACGCTAATAAAGAATATTTTCATTTTAAATAATGTGATACTAAAAATATTAGTATATGAGATTACACACATATAGCAATATTTCAAGTCTATGTCTTTGACCATAAGGAAGTATGCATGCCAGAATGCTTATGTCTAAATTCACATTAAAAAATTACAACAGACATTTCTAGGCATGTTATTGGTGATATTTATTCTTATTCTTGAATAAAAGGTTTTTTTTCATTCTGCATTAAGTATTATGTCATATTATGCCACATTATTTTATAGTATATATAGTATAGTATAAGGGCCATGAGCCCCCATTAGTTTGTAAGTAAATGTTTATAGGCACATTATTTTCATAGCACACATAGCTGCTTCACACAGCTGCTTCTGCAGGTAGAGCTCAGTAGCATATAGGACTCAATGCCCAAAATCATTTCTACAAAGTCCTTTACTGGAAAAAAGTGCTTGCTAATCTTTATTATAAATGTATATCATTAATTCTCAGTAGAGTAATTTTACTCATGTTTGACAGCATCCAGAAACACTGTCATAGTAGGTCATAGTAGGATGATGATGGCACCACTGGAATTTAACAAATAGTTGGTAAGGACATGGATAAATATCCTATAATGCACAAGGCAGCTCCCGCAACACAAAGGGTTGTTCAGCAGTGACATGAATATGTCAGCAGTACTGAATGAGATGCTCCAATACATGTCAGTAGTCAAAAATCAGACTAATGCTCAAGTCACATGACCGGAGAGGAATAACCTTTTGAGATCCCTTCATATGCTGAATTTTTCAACTTTGTTGAGGATTCAACTTAGTTCTCTGCACTTCTGTGTTCAAGGATTAACTTGGTCATATCGATTGGTAATATTTATACAGTGCTTTTCTTTCTGACTCAAGGAAATCGAGTTATCTGAGGATAGGCAATGATCAGAAATAAAATACTCTTTTATCTAAGTATGTACTTTCTGACATATGTGTTGAGAGCGGAGAGAAGCAGAACTGCTTCAAGACATGAAGATCCTTGTGTTGTAGGTGTCATTCTGAAGAAACTAAAATGAATGTCTTTGAAAAACCAAAGTGTGATTGAAGCATCCTGTGGCATGTCATCACACGTTACCTTTGAAAGGCTCTACTGTAGCCATCACATTAAAAAATCTTAACCAAAGATGGAATGATTGGCTAATATGGTCCTAAGACTGTGTGTGCCAAACCAGGAGAAAGTGATTATAAACGCTATTAGAACCCAGCTATTCCTAAGAAAGAAAAGTCCCTTATTTTGTATAGCAATCGTGCAAACATCTCTGCCTTGGTCTCAATGTGGGCTGCCTAACTATTTGGTCAACTTAATGAATGCATGTTCCTGAACTAAATGATGGTTTATTCATAAACACCTGCTCCTAGTGGGTGAAGTATCTACTGGGATGGAAAGTCTAGGAAGAACCCATGTCTGTACCACCACACTCCTATCCCTGTGCCCATGTTAAAACAGCTGACTGTAGAGAGTTTTCTCATCTGGAAAACAGTAGGTTATAGAAACCAAAATACTTCATGGTGAAAGGAGTAAATTAGTTAATATATGTGTCAATTGTGTAGCTCTCTGTGTGGTACATGGGAGGTGTGGTATTAAGTATCATAGGATTTCCTCACTCAGTGCTGTAGTATTAGGGCACTGATACTCAGTGTGTAGATACTGAACTCTAAGAGTTGACTAGATGACCATATTTTATACAGGCCATTGGTCGGTTGGAAAGTGTGTCACCACCTCCCAAAACAGGAAAACAAATAGTCTGCTAGCATCCAACCAGTTTCAGTGGTCCATTCGGGTGGCTGTTCAGGAGAGGCTGTTGCTGGGATCTTCCTGTCCTGGCTTAGTGCCTGTGTTTGACAGTTCATCTATCTTTCTCTCAGTGTCCCTCTCTGAGATATCATGGCAACCTGAGCCTATGGCGAAGCCAATCAAGCACGACAATTTTTACGTTCTTAAAGACTGCCCTGAGTTGAAATTATTCCTCTACACCTTACTCTCATTTCAAAGGCTTCAAAAGACCCTATTTTCAGGTTACAAAAACAGTCCTAAAAAACAACTTCTGCCAAATCACAAGTAATTGACCAAATTATGCTTCCTAATCGCCCATTTTCCTTGCACCTCGACTGTCAAAACTCTTCTCCTGACACGTACCAAGGGCTCCCAGCTTCCCAGCCTCTTCTCTGGTGTCATTCTAATTGGCACTAATCGCTTCAGTAAAATTCAGGCATCAAAAGTTTTCACCAGTCAGTGTATCCTGTGACCTCTGTCTTCTCCATCGAGTTAGGCACTGCTAATCCACCTGGCAGTTTATCCCAACAGCTTGTTTTGTCTGTACCTGCTCTATTATTAGAACTAAAATGATGGCCAGCTGCATGCGTTGTCATCCTTTCCCCTGTGTGGGTTCGTCCACTCACATGGGGCGGAGAGCATGACTACCCTCTGCAGTTGCAGTCAGTGGAGGAAGACCAGAGTGCAATGGCATTCCTGTGTTGACTGCCCCCACTCCAGCCCTTTCTTCCTCACACCTGGAAGGTGACAAGCCAGACACCCTTGATGAGACTTGATTTCATCACCTTTGTTTTGGTGAATGATCACACAGGAGAGACAAAAGCTAGGTCACAGGCAGTGCTGTCAGAGAGTAGAAAATAGGGCCCTCAGAAAGGAGGCTCAGGTGGGTCATTTTTCTGCACTCTCTGCCCAATTAACCCATCCAAAGCCACACCATAAAGAAAATATTTTTTCACAATATGATTTTTTTTTCTTTCTTGATTGGAGAACACACTGGGTGCCTGAGAGACACTTAGGATTCTCTTTCCTCTTTCCTAGAGGAGTCAGCCTGCTCACTTCTGGGGTTTCTTGTCTAGAAACTCACAGCAGCGCCTGTTCTCAGAGTCACTGGAGTAGTTTCCTTCCTGGTCAACATCGCTATCATTCTTCACATCTTTCAAATAGAATTGCATGGGGGCAAGAATAAAGAGATCATTTCAACCTTAGGCTCTGTTTGAAGTGACTTTGGATGGGTGTGATAAGCACAAAATAACGTAAAAGCATCCTGTCATCTCACAAAATAGAAACATGATTACAGCATCAAGATGGGAGCTAGAGCCCCTATGCCAGTACCATGAATCTGCCAACATAACCATGGAAGCAGCAGTTATATTTCTTCTGATTCTGAAAGAAGAGAAGATGTTGGATTAGAAAGAATGAATAAGTGATTGAAAAAAACACATGGAGATCAGAAACAGGGGCAATGAAGTTTCTAGAGCTTCTCTCTGGATCCCATCTGTCACGGCTTATCTTGACCAGCAACTCTATTAGCTTGACCTCCTAAGGGGTGGGAGGAGGCCCTTCTTCATAGGCTGGCACCCAGATGACATAAACTGAAAAGAAAAAGAAATCTTGTCCCCTAGGAAGCCAGCAGCTTCTGCCATGTGTTCCTGCTGCCCTGTTGCACTGTCTCACCATGGGCCCAGACCCAGTGGGCATG
Source organism: Peromyscus eremicus (assembly GCF_949786415.1). Taxonomy (NCBI): domain Eukaryota; kingdom Metazoa; phylum Chordata; class Mammalia; order Rodentia; family Cricetidae; genus Peromyscus; species Peromyscus eremicus. The sequence continues at coordinate 35,590,410 of NC_081426.1, forward strand.
ACTATGTACTCAGACCTTTGGAACTTGAGCTAAAATAATTTTCTCTCCTGAAATTGTTGATTCAGGTATTTGGTCACAATGATGAAGTCTGATACATACACCATCCCTCCCCAGAATGAGGCATATAAGACAAGAGGAAGGTACTTGAGCTTTATATCAAAAACAGCTAAGTTCCCAATCAAATTACTCTCTATTTGAATAAAACAACAAATTGGTCTAAGTGACTTCTCTCCTTTGTCAACTGGGCATTAACAATCTCTAAATAGTGGCCTTGAGTATTATTGGTGAATACATGATTTATATTTCATTTTTATTACAATATACTTAAAGGCAAATTCTTTCATGCATCATACATGAATGAATTTTAAGTTTAAAATTGTGGCAAGCACATTGTGGGCATAGACCTGTACATATGGAAAACTGTTTCCAAACTGATGCTGCCCATTCCCCCATGTTTCAGCCTGTAGTAGTACTTTCTCATTGGGACAGCCAGCACACAAGTAATGAAGACATTATTAATAATGAAAGCTTGATCTTTAGCTTAGGCTTATTCCCAACTAATCTTATAACTTAAATTAACCTGTTTCTATTAATTATATTAGGACATATGACTTTTTACCTCTTTCCATTTTGTATGTCTGACTTTTTCTGTGTCTTGCTGGTGTCTTCTATTTTCCTAGATTCATCTCCAGTTCCTCTCTATCCCTGGAAGTCCTGCCTATTCTCTCCTGCCTAGCTATTGGCCATTTGGCTCATTATTAAACCAATCAAAAGGAGCCTTTCACACAGTGTGATCAAATATCCCATACCATTTCCCTCTTTTTTTCTAAATAAAAAGGAAAAAGGTTTAATTCTAACACAATAAAATAACAATAAGAATAATTATCAAGTAAAAATTATATTCACAATGTCCAGTCCATTAGTATTGGGTAAATTTGGAGAAATTACTCTATTATCTATTCTATATTGATGAATCCAATGTTTTATGCCTAAACCAATTTTTATCATAACTTGTATTACCGTTCTAAACATATCTTTTTAGACCTTGAAATATTTTCTTAGGTAAACGGCTTAAGCTTTTATGTATCTCAATCTTATAAACTTTACATCTCTTTTGTAAGTTTCTTTTCTGAATTTGGTAACAAGGAAAACTATAACTATCTAGTCTTCAACCCCACAGAGACCTGAGAAGGTTATAATATTATCTGAGTAAACAGGAAGTTCAGAGTAAACAAATTTCAAAACTATTGAAACAGTAGAGACATCTGGCTGCCTGTACAGTCATCCAAGTTTCCTTTGCAATGTTGGGGCATCCATCTTTGGCCTGAAAGCTTAGAATATCTGACAGATTTTTTTGTGAAGCAGTAATTTTGAAGGATTGTCCTACCTTGTCTTGGCAAAGTTCAGCAGTTACCTTCTTTTTTGTCCTGCTTGTCCAATTTGGACAGCATACTGTCATCAGTTGAGGCAAGGGCAGTTTCTCGCTCAGTGGCTAACTTTGCTACAGTAAAAGCAAACTCTATATTGAGGTTTTCAATACCCATCATCCTTTTTAAACAAATTAATGCTATCAGGAGCAGATGTATCTCACTGTCATGAGAAGCCTTATATTATTAAAATATCTTAAATGCCATAGTCTGTAGGTCTCTGAAGTGTTTGAAAACCATCCATCTAAATACATCTGTTTAATCTTGAAAACATACCTAATATGACTATAAGTTTAGTTGTTATAGATGACTAAATACTAACCTGTATTTCTTTATTATTCCAAATAGCTTATAATAATATGTTTCAGGGACTAGAATTATACATTACATTTTAAAATAGCTGTATAGGTACAATTTCTTTTTTTTTTTTTTTCCGAGACAGGGTTTCTCTGTGTAGCTTTGCGCCTTTCCTGGAACTCACTTGGTAGCCCAGGCTGGCCTTGAACTCAGAGATCCGCCTGGCTCTGCCTCCCGAGTGCTGAGATTAAAGGCGTGCACCACCACCGCCCGGCTAGGTACAATATCTTAAACAAGAGTAGAAGCATATATATATATATACAAAATATCCTTAAATTTGTATCAATATTCAAAAATCTATACCAATATAAAATATTTGAGATTAGTAGTTGCTTTTTTAGTTTAGAAGTAGATTCAATAATCCACCTCCTTCTCTATTGTTCCTATGCCCCCCTTTTTTTCTTTTCAGAATGAGATCCCTCACTCTATCTCCTTTGTTTAGTTTCTTCCCTGTTCATGACCAATAACAACTTGTTACTAGCCCACCTGAATGATGATAAATATCTATAACCCACTGAACAACCAAAATCTACCCACCTAACCTCTTGGGAATTGGGTATTTTGTTTTTTAGACAGTTTCTTGTTATCTGGGGGTGGCATAATCTTTAGGGAACCTGAGAGAATTGAGACAATGGTCAAGTCCTGGGAAAGCTAGCTGTTGTCCAGTCTCCATGTGATCAGAAGGTACAGAGCTTATCTGAAGTCCTGCTGGAGTAGTCTGTGAGGCTGGACCGTCTAGCTACCTGCTTTGAAGTTGTTCTGGATGTACACTTTTGAGGAAACTTAACAGAGGCATTCTGACAGGCTGTATCATCTAGTCTACTTGTCTTCGTTGGTGCCTGATTCTTTTTTTTTTCTGAAAATACACAAACTTTTAAAGGTAGCATACATATTTGCATCAACACAAGTATGGAATGTGCAATATGCACAAATCAGTTAAAGATGATTTTCTGCTTTCTGTTCAAGCAGATAAAAGACATCTGTCAACTTTATAAATACATTTGGACTATATAACTGAACCATTATGAAGACTCTATAGCAAACAAGATTTAACATGTCTCACCTGGTCTCAAAGCTGTTCCCATAGTAGAAGGATCAGCATATATATCACCTGTCTTATAGTTGGTTTTTTTTGTTGTTGTTCTTGTTGTTGTTTCTTCCTTCATGCTTGTAGCCAAGATTTTTAGGAGGTCTCCCCAAGTGAAATGTGATTTTTATTAATTTTGGAGAAATCCATGTTTTTTTTCTTTCCCATAGGAACAAAAGTATAATTTCTCTCCCAATGTAATACATTTCCTGACTTCCATTCTGAATTTAAGACATTTTTAAAACATATAGGCTTGCTGTGGATATTTCCCTGTATGTGAATGTGTTGCTCTGATTGGTTAATAAATAAAATGCTGATTGGCCAGTAGCCAGGCAGGAGGTATAGGCAGGACAAAGAGAGAGGAGAATTCTGGGAAGTGGAAGGCTGAGTCAGGAGATGCTGCCAGCTGCTGCTATGAGAGGCAATATGTAAAAGATACCGGTAAGCCACGAGTCACATGGCAAGATATAGATTAATAAAAATGTGTTAATTTAAGATATAAAAACTAGATAGCCAGAAGCCTGCCATGGCCATACAGTTTATAACTAATATAAATCTCTGTGTGTTTACTTGGGTCTGAGCAGCTGCGGGACTGGCTGGTGAGAGAGATTTGTCCTGACCATGGGCCAGGCAGGACCAGGAAAACTTCAACTACATAGGCTGGTTTAACTTAGTAGTGTTTTGTTTTGTTTTGTTTTGTTTTGTTTTCTTTTGTTTTATACAATCCAACATCACTCATTAGCATTTGTCCCTTACTTAACAGCATTCAAAAATTTCAAAGCAACATACAGGACCCAGACACACTGTTTCATCCTTACCATTTATTTTATTTTTATGATTGTCTATACTCATTTCCTTTTTTTTCTCACGCATCTAAGCACATTTTAAAATACTAGTTTAAAGGGTTTGGTTTTATTTATTTATTTTTGGCCTGGAGCTCTTTTCTTGTTTTTGCTTTGTTTTTGTGCATTTGTAGCATTTTACTAACCATGTGAGCCAAACCTTAAACTGTTAGGTCCTTTGCAGCATAGCTAGGTTAGCACATGGAGTTGGCAGGCCTGACTCTGCCCCCTTCAGGTTCCCCTAACTGTCCCAGCTCTAGAAAGCTGCTGTGTCCATGCTGTGTCAGGCATTTCTATTTAGTCTCCCACTGATAGCATGCCATTCAAGTGCTCCACTGTATAACAGGGCCTCTTAAAAGAGCCATGCCTCTGTACATCATGAGCACCAAGCCTACCTGAGAGACCATGGATATCAGGAAGCCACATCTGACCCCATGTTAGAAACTTTTTTTCCCCAGTTTTTTCAGACATGTGGATATAAATGGCCCCATATTGGGTGCCATACGTAGTATTACTTTCTCATTGGGACTTCCAGCCCCCAAATAATGACATGAAGACATTTTATTAATTATGAAAGCTTGGTCTTTAGGTTAGGTTTGTTCCCAACAGGCTCTTACAACTTAGACTAACCTGTTTCTATTAATCTACATTCTGCCATGTAGCTTTTTACCTCTCTTCCATTTTGTATGTCCAACTTTTCCCATGTGTCACTGCCATCTCTCATGCACCTAGATTCATCTCCAGTTTCTTTCTCTCCCCAGAAGTCCTGCCTATTCTCTCTTGCATAGCTAGTGGCCATTCAGCACTTTATTAAGCCAATCAGAAGGTACCTTTTACACACTACGATCATATATTCTGCAACACCAGCCTATGAAGATAAATTGGATAGAGGAACCCAAAGTCCCATTAGTGTGTAATGTTAAAGTGTTCAATTCTTTCTCTTTATTTTCTCATGGTCCTTTTGGTAGTTTACTACTATCAAAAGTCTTCTCTGAATAACCTTATCTAAACCACCTGTATTTGTTTATTTTAGTGTGTGTGTGTATGTGTGTGTGCGTGTGCATGTGCATGTGCACACACATGCCAATATATATGTGTATAGGGAGGCCTTAGATCAACTCTGTGTTATTTCTCAGAATAAAAGGTATTTCGTTTTTAGAGATAGAGACTCTCATCAACCTGGGCCTCACAAATTAGGCTATGCTGGCTGGCCAGTAAGCCAGCCCCAGGGATCCTCCTGTCTCTACTTTCCCTGCAGTGGATTGAAAGTATGCATTACCATGTCTATCTCTTTTATGTGGGTTGTGTAAACTTAACTCAGATCCTAATGCTTTGTGACAAACACCTAAGTGACTGAGCAATCTCTCAGCTAAAGTCCCCCAAAATTTATTCTAACCCAGGGTTCAATTGACCTCTGAGAAGTTGGTATTTACTACAGACTGAATTGTCTTTGATCCCCAAGCATACTTGCTTGATTGAATAGAATGGGACTCAACAAATAATAATCTAACTATAATTCTGGTTAGACTAACCAAATATTTCTTGATTATGAAGAAAATATTGGGCTTAATTCTAAAATAACAAAGAACTTAACATGAATGTAAATACCATTATATAGAATAACATACAAACATTTACACAAATGCACATCACCACAGACACAAACAGATACAGTACCAGAAGATGGGGATACATGGTAAGTGATATGAAGGAAGTAGAAATTTCAACACGGAGGACAGACATACTGGAGAGGCTGAGGTATAAAGATACATATGATGGTCTTTGATGCAAATCAAGCAGAGATGGCATAACAAAAGTACTGAATGAATGTGATGAAGTGATATGAGAAATAATTAGAGCTTGCCTATCTAGACAAGGGATGAGAAAGAGAGTGAGAAAGATAAGTGATGCATGTCATCAGTCCTTACTCAGAATTTGAGACAAGGATATAGTAAGAGATACAAGTAGGGTGACAGATGCTGTAGGAAAATTGAAGATGACCCCCTGATGACAGTGCATTGATTGCCCCTCTTTGCTGGTGTGCTGCCACACCATGTCTGCTTTTTCTTTTAAAAAATGAATCTTCTGAGGCCTCCTCATGTGAATTCCAGCACCTTGCTATACATTCTGCCAAACATTTCTAGCAAATCTCAGGGAAACCACCAACTTTAGGCAAGAGAGGTTCACTGAACTTACTAACTTCCATTAAAGGCTTAGTATTATAATCTAGTGTCTGTGATAAGAGTTTGTCATGAATTTTCTGATTTAAATCTCCTCCAAACTAAGTGTGGTTGAAATAATCAGTTATTGTCATCAAAATACTGTCTAACAAGTCATTCCAAACTCAGTGACTTAAAAATCATTCACGATTCCATCTCTACGGGCCTGTAGGATGTTTTGTTGCTATATTGGGACTTATTTGGGCCATAGTATAAGTGTGGGTCAAGAACCGACATAAGCCTTCATGCTGTATGGAGAGTTACCCAGAGTGACTGCAGAAAGCAAAGGGCAACAAATAATTGTGATATATTTTAAAGCCTGGGTTTGATACTGGCACCTGCTTATGTCTGGTCAAGTGCCACTGGTAAGTCTTCATATCCCATGTTTTCACTTATTCATTTTTTATAATTTATATAATTCATGGAATGTGTTTTGATCATATTCATTCTCTTCCCCTAACTTCTCCCAGATTAACGTCATCTCCACAACCACCCAACTTCATGTTCTTTTTTTAAAAAAATCATCAAATCCAAAGCTACTATTAAATATAGGGCCTGCCCCGGTGTATGATAGACCTACCATGGGTCATATCTTTAAAGAAATCTGACTCTCCTTCACTCAGCAGTTACCAAATGTCAATAGCACCTCATGCCTACCTCCCTTGTTCCATGCTGAAATTCAGTCTGGCCTGAACTTGCTCAGGCCTTATGCATGCTGTCATAATATTTCAGGTAACATTTAATCCCTGTCTGATCAGAAATCCATGCCACTGTCCTTATTTTAAAGGATCCCATAATTGTGGAGACAAATGTATCATGGGATAGTGGCATCCATGAGGATATTTCTACAGGATGCTAGAGATGCATGGGATAGGACTGACTCACTTGCCATAAAGAGTGGGGAAGGCTCCTTGAATAGAGGTGTCTCTAAGGAAGAAGAGGTATTTTTATGAAAGAAGATAAATTGATAAATTATAAGGAAAGGATATTCTGTGTCTCCCAGTAAGCAATAAAAACCTGTTAAATAGAAGTACAATAATAGTCTTAGTAGATGTAGAATTGTAGTTACAGGAACAGTAAGAAGAGTGGTAGACATCATTAAAAACAATGATGCAGAAAGGTCTGAAAGACGACAGAAATGTTAGCACAAGGAATGCACAAATATGTTCAGGTACACACATGAACAAATGGGCAATTGTACTCCCTCCAACACACATGCACACATACACTCCTCTACACACATATTTGCTTGCAGGCACATCTAGTGTCCAGCACTCTCAGCATAGATATTTTTAGAAGGAGGGGAAAAAAAAACATGGAAGCAATTTCAGCCACTTTCTCTAATTGCTCACCTGATGGCCCTGTGGGATAGGATTTCAGCAAGGATGTCACACACAGTAAAATTCACTCTCTGACCTGTGACCCTTGCATTTTCTCTTCATTTTTCAGGTGTGCTTTCACTCCCCCACAGAAGCCACCATTTCCATTCTCTCTGAGTTCATTTTGTCAGCTGTGTAGATGACTACCCCCAGATGGTTGGATCTTGAGGTCCAGCCAACGTAGGCTGCTGCATAAACGTTCACTGCATTGAAACAAGGAGAGTGACACATGAACTTACCACCTTTTCTGAGCCTGTTTTACATGTCAACTGTGGTGCTGTCCATTTTATCCATATTATCGCAAATATTTCTGAGAAAGAGGAGAAAAAAATCATGCCCCCAAAAGATAAATGAAAACAAGCAAACAACAAATAAAAACAGCAAAAAAGAAAGAACAAAAAGGAATTCTGTTCAGTAAATATCCAATTATTTCTGAGTCTGAAGCCACAAGTCTTTAATTACAGCAAACCCATTTCCAAGTTAAGCATGAATGTGAGGTAAGGGAAAGGCTAATATCAACATTGTCTTGAGGTAAGAATGTAGAGTTTTCAAATTCCTTCCCCATCTGATCAATGTCCATTGGAGAGCAATGGGAGAAAAAAGGGTCTTCCTCCAGCCAAGGTGGCTTCAGTCTATGAAATGCTGTCTCCCAGAGCAAGCTGCAGTTGTGAACCATTAACTGAAGAGCTTGTAGTACCTAGAAGATGAGCACATGGTCCATCTAGTTGAAGGGATCCTTCGATGCTTGGTAGGGGACCAAAGTTATCTGTGACCAAGTACCCCTTACACTATTTACATCCATCAGTTTAAGATTCCCATGTCCACTTACTCATCATGCTACAGCAATTTGGAAACTAAACCTCCAAAGGCCCATGAAGTAGTAGGAGTGCCCAGCCTTTTGGCTGACATGAAAGGACCAGGTCCTGTGCTCATTGCATGAGTTGGCTGTTTGAAGCCTGGGGCCTATGCAAGGTAGCTTGACTCGGCCTGGGAGGAGGGGACTGGACCTGCCTGGACTGAGTCTACCAGGTTGATCTCAGTCTGTGGGGGAGGCTTTGCCCTGGAGGAGGTGGGAGTGGGGGGTGGGCTGGGGGGAAGATGAGAGGGGCAGGAGGAGGGAGAACAGGGGAATCTGTGGCTGATATGTAGAACTGAACTTTATTGCAAAATAAAAAAAAGAAAAAAAAAAGAAATTGTGGTCTACGGATGTGTTTACCATGCTCAAAGTTGTCCTGGAATACATGTGGATCATGGGCTGTAGGCTGTCAGTTAAGCAAAGCCTCAAAGGCTTCCTCCACAGGATGGTGCAAGGGTGCTAGAGTCATTAGGAGATAGGGTCTACTGGGAGCTTTCTAGTCATTGGCATGCATGCCCTCAAAGAAGAAAATAGAGTCTAAGTTCTTCCTCTTTCACTTCTTGGCCAGGAGACTTGTGCTCTTTTCTGCCACATGCACTCTGAGTCTATGTGAGCCTAAAACCAATAGCACTGACCAACTACAGACTGAAACTTGCAAAAATGTGAATCTAAGTAAACATTTGCTTTGTGTAGGGTGAATATCTTAGGTATTGGTTATAGCTACTAGAAGGTGACTAACACAGTCACCATTTCTCCCAACAGAGAAAGAAAAGGAGTCTACAACAGAGCAGTACATACTGTGGTCATGAAGACAGCGTCTCATAATTCACATGCTTAATGCATTCAAGCTCTACACTTGATTTCCTCCTTGTGACCTTGAGCAACTTAACTGAAACTAAGATCTATGACTTGAGGAATGTAAGTGTGTTCAGTAAGGTGTCCACATGGAACCTCAGAATGTGACTTTATTTGGAATAGGGACCATTTCACATTTGATTGATGTAATTTTCTGATGAAATCATTCTATATTTAAGGTATTCTTAAACCTCAAAACAAAAGATAACTGAGAGACACAGAAAGGAAAAGGCCTTGTGTAGACTGGCAAGGGTCAGGGCATAGCCTTAAACAAAGAAATGACAATAATTTCCAGGAAATTCTGAGAAGCGAAGAAAGAGGCATAGAACAAGTCCCTCTGAGCTGCAAGAAGGACATGACCTTATAGTGCCATTTGTTTTAACTTATGGCCCCCCACTACTGTGAAAGCATTCGTTTATGGTGCTATAAATGGATTTGAGTGGTAGAATGCTTGCCTAACATATGCAAGACCCTAATTTTGATTCCCAGAACCACCAAAACAACAAAGTTTCTGTTATCTAAAACCATTTGGTGTGTACTCATTCACTATGACACCCCAAGTAACTATGTGATAACCTGCAAATTGATAGGGATTAATTTAGTCAATATAAGTAAAAGACATAGCATAGGTTTAACATATAGCAGGAATAATAACGTTCCTGCCGTTGTAGCTACTAGTGCTATAATTACACAGACAAGCCTAGATGCTGTGGAATATTATTTGGTGCTGACTCTTGTGTAAACAGAATTCACATTATCATCCTGGGAGCCCATACATGATTCCAGTCAGGATAAGAACAGCATGCATGGACTTGATTTGGAAAAACTGTCCATTCTTACCAGGTTTCACAATGGATTTTGAGTAGTACTTTCCTCTTAACTACTGCTCATTGAATGTGGAACTTAAAACTGCAATCAAAACAACCTCTCTCTAAATTCAATTCTGAACACAGATGCAAGGAACGTGAGGGCCCTGGGTGGCCTCTATGGAGATTTTCTAAACATGGGTGGATTTAAATATCTTACATTATCCTTTCCAACCATTAAGTCTGTCATTTGTAGTCAATGCCAAGCAAAAATGCATGTTAATAAGACAGCATGTTCATAGCCCCACTTTCTACAGTTTGCGTGGTGGACTCTTCTAGAGATGAGAGCCAGAGAAGGGAGATCAAATGAGCAAGCTCAAGAGCAGCAGAGGTTTCTCTAGGACACCATCCTGCTTCTTTTTGTTTGTCTGCCAAACAGCAGTTGCCTTGCTCTCCGTCCAAAGTGCTCGAGATTATTTAGGTAAACTCACTTATTGGCAGTAATAAAGGTTTCAATTCAAACCCTCTTTTGGGTAAAGTGATTCAGAGTGAGAAGTGTTATGTTTGATTTTTTTTCTCACTGTGAAATCCAGATTTTGCATGGCTATAATGTTCCCTTTTCAGGAAAGCTAGTGAGGCCAACATTTAAGTCCAGTTCAGCTGTGCCTAATGCTATCTTCTGTCTCTTCAGTGCCCCCTCCCGCTGTTGCTCCTCCCCCACCTCTCCTCATTTACACTTGGCCACTGCAGATAAGGTGAAGGATCATTTTTACCCCAGGACTTAAGGAGTCTCTTAATTCTGTTTTGAAAGTGTGCAGAGGTACTCCAACATTTTCATTTTATTTTGTGTTTACCAAACTGGTATCATACACTCCATCAGGCAGTGTGCTCCTTTGGGCTCTCTCCAGAAAATTAAAAGCATAAATTAAATATAAATGGCCAAAGCCACAGAACAAGCAAGGCCTTCTTAGTGTCCACAGAGAGAAGTTCTATTACCTCCACTTCCCACAGAAGGGAGGGCAGTTACCTGGGAGTCTTGCTTTCTAGCAGGGGTGTGTTTTATGATAAGTCCCCATTCACTACCCTGCCTTCCCTGAGGAGTTCTTACTTAGCTGCTTGGTTTTCTTGGCTGCAACTGAACTGGCAGCCAGGGGTTAGCACATTCTTAGGACCCCTAGGGTGGGTACACTGCAGTTTCAACATGTGGTTACACTCCCTTTACACTGTGTTTCTGGATTTTAACTTTGCCTCAGTCATCGTGATGGAAGAAGTGCTCTCAGAGGAGAGTAACTTTGTATTCAAGGAGAAATGTCCACCTAATGGCATTGTCTGTGTTCAAGGAAATTCCACCCTCTGATCACAATGAAGTACAGTGGATCTGAAACATTTTCAATAAACTGTTTGCAAGCTGCTTTTCTATTCTCTTGAAGGCGAACCAGGTAGACAAACACATATAAGGACAGGCAGACAAGCACATATAAGGACAGATTGCAGTTTCTCTCCCTTGCCAAGACTAGTGGATTTTAGAAGCAGAAGTGCCCATTCAGTTAAAACTGCCTATTTTCTCCTACTACTGACAGTGGCTGCCTGTTCTGTAGTGGAGCTCAGGTGCAGACTCAGTAAGAAGGAGTGTGGTCATTGATTAATAATGTCTTTTGTGGTAGGGGACAAGGATGTAACAGCACAATTGTCATACACTTGTCATCCCTGGTGAAGACTAGGTCTTGCTCATCCTTGTACTCTGTGCCTAGAATAGTATTGGGTGCACAAAAAGTGGGGACTCCACAAGTACTGGTTGAACTCAATCACACTAGACTTTCAGCTTTCTCTAACCAATGTTATCACCTACTGCTGGGAAGCAAAGGAATGAGAAGAACTTGAAGGGGCTAAAATGGAAGCTTTTAGGTTTAGCCATACTACATTCTGTTCAATGACTCCTCCATGGACTCAACATCTATCGTATCATACAAAAAGTAATCACAAAGTCATTGTTTGTCACTTATTCCCTCCTCAAAGAACTAAGTAATTTTTGCCATCAGCTGCTGGCTAATGTCTGGCTTAAATACATCTCCTAGCACCCCAGCTTGACTCTGTTCAACTACATTAATTACACATACTCAGGATTCTTTCCTTAGTTTGATCTATGTGTTGGTTCAGATCTTCACAACCACTATCCTACTTTAGAGCTGGGGCAGTCTGCTCTGAATTGCAATTAAGAATGGACTGCCTGGGCTGGAGAGATGGCTCAACGGTTAAAGGCTAGGCTCACAACCAAAAATATAAGAATGGACTGCTTTAAGGTAGACTCAATACCTGAGCTCACTTTGTTTTACTTCCTCCCACCTCATTGGTCATCATGAACCCCTGACTTATTATTTCAGACATACATTACTCTCATAATGACAACATGTGTACAAAACTGGAGGTAACACTGGGTGGTGGTGGTGCATGTCTTTAATACCGGCACTCAGGAGACAGAGGCAGGCAGATCTCTGTGAGTTCAAGGTCAACCTGATCTACAGAGTGAGTTTCAGGACAACCAGGGCTACACAGTGAAACTCTGTCTCAAAAAGAAAATGAAGGTAGCAACAAGGTAATTTGAATATTTGAGTTTAATAATCCTGGTTAGAAATCTATTTCTGTTATTTAGTAGCTATAAGACTCAGGGAAAATCAATGAGCTGCAGCTCTCTTGCTTATGTGTTGTTTGCTCAGATTTTCCTGAAATAAATGCAAACCTACTGTTTCTCTAGCTCTTACAATCTTCCTACCGCCTCTTCTGCAGTGATCCCTAAGCCTTAGGTACAGGAATTATGTTCTAGATGTGTTAGTTGGGACTGAACACCACATGATCTCTTCTTTGTGTTTTCATCTGTTGTGGTTTGAGTAATGGCCACTATCTACTGAAAAGAGAAAATTTTTTGACGAAGGGTAAGGACTACACTTATCTGTGGGAATAATGACAAATATTTAGAATGTAGTTGGGGGTTATACACGCTGTTTTAGTAAAGTAGTGGTTGGACGTTCACCACTAAGATCCATAGCTTCCCTAGCTTCACTTCAGGTATATGGCTAGGTTTCCAGTACCAGGCACTGCTTCTTCTCTGTGGAATAGGTCTTAGGTCCAATTAATGAGTTACTGGTTACAGGTAAGATATATGTACTACCGTTACATCCTTAACATGTCATGCTCTTTGTCGTGGTTCATAAGTGTCAGAGCTCAATAACACTACTGTTTGCTTCCTGCTCTTGGCAGCTTGCATAGCTCCTTCTAGTACCGTGAAAGCTAGTCCTCAAGGGAGGAGCCTTTTACAGCAGATCCAACTCAGCTCCTCCAGGTCCTGAGACCAAAGTGCATAGTGTCTTCAGCAATAGGGACTTACCTTCCACTTCTGGAAGGCAACCAAAGGCAACAGCAATAGCCTATAATGTTTTACAAGTCTCTTGGACAACCCTAACAAAGAACTCAATAGACAATTTCTTATCCTTAGTGTTGGGGTTTTGTCAGATATTCTGTGGATCGTAGAGAGAGCATTGTCAGTCCAGATGGGAAAATTTCATTTAAACTCTATATGCATACATGAACTTTTATGAGTTATTTTAGGTATAAAGATAATAATATGATGCCTTGTGATTTTATGCATGCTTCCCTCTATTTCAATCTCCTTCCTCTGTATTTATCGACCCCTCTTCCTAATTAAAGCTGTCATTTTTCCATTTCCCCCTTCAAATCACTTATACTCTGATATTCTCCTCTCTACTGCTCCTACCTCACCCCCACTCTTTAGTCTTCTTTTACTTTTCTGGTTTCTGCAGTTATTCAGGTTATAGATAGACTCACATTTAAAGACTTAGATCTAGGAACCACAGCTAAGAGGGAGCAGGTCTGGGTACCTCACTCAATGTGATCTTTTCTAGTTCCAGCTACTAACCTGCAAATTTCATGGTTTCATTTCTTCACAGCTGAATAGCATTCTATAATGTATGTGTATCACATTTTGATGGAAATGTCAGAAAGGCTACATCTATGGAATGTCATCAACACGATTACCTAAATAAGAACCGAGTAACAATGATCCCAATAAACAAGCAAACATGGAGTGGTGGGTGGAGGACTCAATCCTAAATAAAGAACTATGGGCAACTGGGGAATGCCAAGAGTGGAAGAAATGTCTTCCTCAGAGAAGAGGCCTCCCATTGGTTATCCTTTCCTTTGCTTTTTTTGATGTCAAAAAAGAGGATCATTGGCTTTCATAAATTAAAAAGTAGCTATACTTAATGGAAGGCAATGGAATTATTGGCATTAGTGGGAAAATAACTGACATACTGCATGGAAAATATAGCTAGACATCCATCCATAGCCACTGAGGCTCATAAAAGGAACGTTTTTGTAAGGACCAAGAACCTTCCTTCCTCCATCTTTTCACTTTGCTTATTTGGAGAGTGTGTTGATTGCTATTTGTGTTTTTGTACTAAATTATGCTTCTTGGTCCATTCATTTTTCTGTTTTTATGGTTTTTATATAGCTATGAAGTAAGGTAACATACTACAGTTAGGGTATTCATCAGTGATTGGAGTATGTCATGTGACCCCACATTTATGTAAAATCATCAATTTAATGTCTTTGGGTGAACATATACTCACCAGATTATACCAGAATTTCTAAGCTGCCTATGTATAAACTTCCCTCTATAGGAAGATGTCTATAGACAACAGGATTTCTAAATATAGAATGTCGTATATGGGACCAGCATCACAGTATTTGTTATAAAGCTCAGATGTTTCAGCTTCTGTGACATCACTCTGATATAACCATCTATTTATCAGGACAGACTCCTAAGTCCTTGCATGTTGAGTGGCAGGTCTGTGTCACCTTCCCTTCATTCAGAGAAAGTCATCTCTAACATTTGTCTCTGAGACTTTTCTTTCCTGTTTTTTTCTTAGAGAACCCCTTTCGAATTGGTATCTCCTTCCTCTGGGTTGGTTAATCCCTTTAGTTGCTGCTTGCTCCTTCTGAGAAAATAATCTCTCTTTTCAAAATGACTTTCCATGTCCAATTCACTCTGAGAGTTATCTCTCTGGGAGAAGTCCAGATCTTGGGATGCTCCCCTCATCTCCTTGTGCTTACCACCCAAACCTAAATCTGCATATTTAAAATTCAGTTGAACATTAAAGCCATTACAGGAGCTTTCCAAACGGGCAAATATTTGCCTCAATTATTCTATTTACAATTCCAAAAATATTTCTTCTGTTGAAGTCTGTGTACAAGAAGTGGTTCCAAAACCATTTTTAAGGGAGTTTTGACATCAATGAAACGTTATGCTGGCAGGGCTGGTGAAGAGCTTGATTAATAAAGAGCCTCAGTGTTTTCAAACACATATTCCAAGCAGCCTCATTTGAAGAAAACCACAAGCGGAGAATGCTTTGCTGCTCGGTAACAAGGGGGTTGTGTATTTCATTCCTGCTTACACAGTCCGCTTACTTTGGAGCTCGGGTAGGAAAGAAACATAGCCAGCAGAAATAAGGCTACATTCAGTGACCCTACCCTTCCACCCATCAGCCTGATGGGAGAACGTTTCACACACTGCCCGCCCCCACCCCCAACCCCTGCCACTATTTTCTTAGTCTTTAACCTTTTAATACTTAATAATTCTGTGAAAGACCATCCTGAGAGAAGAGGGTGGTGATTTAGCATCTCACTGTGCTGGGGAGGGTGGATCCTGAGATTGCTAACTTCAGAGTTTCCAGGCAGCAATGTTGGCCTGTTGTACAGAAACGTAATTGAGCGTGTTCATGCTAATTACTTTGAAGTGCTTTCCTCTTTTCCGCTGCTTTACAAAAATACAGCAACTTAAATTGGCTCATTATTTCAGATGTCTAAGATTCTACTCAGCTACTTAGGGGAGCCACAAAATGTAGTCAGAGGAATAAATTTAACATCATCCCATCAGCTTCCCACAAAGGAGAAATGCTCATTAAAAAACAAGCTTAAAGATCATATTGACAATATAATTATTAAAACCAGGACTTGTCATAATGATTAAAATCCTTATTACACCCTCACATATTTCCAACCATACATTTGTGTGCTATAAAAATGCTAGATATATCCAGTTTTACTTACTATCACATTTCATTCCCTCAAAAATCCCACAAATGTAAACTCATTTTTGCCTGTGAGACACAGAGGAGTTAAGTAACTTATGTGAAGCTACACAGCTTATTAGGGAGAAAACAGATAGGTAAACACAAAGCTAAATCCTGCACAATGTCACTCATGTTGACCATGTGTACCAGAAGCAAGATGCAAGATGGCAGGCTTTCTTCTGAGGAGACAAGAGATAAATATCCTATAAATATGACTTCCATTCTTGTTTTTATCATTAGTTCTGGACTACCCTCAGTTTAACACTTAATAGCTATAACTCATTAACAGCAAGTGTGTGTGTGTGTGTGTGTGTGTGTGTGTGTGTGAGAGAGAGAGAGAGAGAGAGAGAGAGAGAGAGAGCACTCATGCATGTGCACATGTGTGTGCTTGCTTGTACTTAACTTTTGCTTCTATTTCCTTAGCTACTAAGTGATTTTGAAATGGAATAAAACTGATGAAAATTTTATCATTCTGTTCTGCTAACCAGGTCACTATTTATCTCCAAAACAATAAGTTACGGATATGCTAAAATCCAGATGGCTCACAGTCTAGTCAAGGGCTATGGAGCAAAAGAGAGGGAAGAACAAAGGATTGCATTTCCCTATGACTTTTTCTTGTTCAGAGTCACCTGGTTTTAAAGGATGGCAATAAAGTCTACAGTATCAGATACAGTATCTCTGCTCTCACCTCATCATTAATGAACTATTGCAATATGTGTTGACTGATGTGCTACATAACAAAATATTTCTTGGATATACTATTTGAAAATAAGTCACTCTATTTTGTTTACAATGCTGAGTCAGGAATCCATACAGGTGAGTTCAGTGCAAGGTTCTTCTCTGGTCCAGGACAACAAAGGTCTTAATTGGATAATTCAAATAGCTGGAACTGTCTTGGCAGGTGGGCTAGTCATGTTGTCTAGACATGGAATATCTAAGACCACTGTCCTCAATTTTGGAGTATTGAGATAGGTGTCAGCAGCAATACCCATGTCCACTCTAATTCACCCTTCTTTCTATCCATGCTTTCTCTCCACAGCAGGCTAGCACGAGGTTCCTCACATAGTGTGTGAGGTCCCTTCAAGCTTCCCTCTTAAAAGCAATACTTAAAAGCCTCAAAAATTTATTCCCAGTATATTGTATGGATCCACACAACTATAATCAGAAAGATTAAAATTGCAAGGAAATAGACCGAATTTCATAGTGGGGTTAGGGGTTGCAGCTGCTTATGCAGGAATGGGAAGCAGACATGCTTCTAGAGAATCTATGGCATTGTACCAGCTCCTAGTCAAGTCTTCCTTGGCTCTTTGTTATGTAAATAGCAACACCAAACACTTCTGAGAGGCACCCAAGATGATTTGTGGTATGATCTTGCGTTAACTGACCCTTTGTTCCATTCAAAGAATTTGTCTAGTTCTCTCTCTCCTCTCTCTCTCTCTCTCTCTCTCTCTCTCTCTCTCTCTCTATATATATATATATATATATATATATATATATATAGAAGAAAAGATGAAAGGGATTTGACATATATAGACATATGTACTTTGGGAAGAAGTCTGTTCACTGATCTGGGGGCTCAAATCTTTCACTTTGTATCCTTGCTGTTAGTCCTGTCTCAATTTGGTGTTGGGTGTGTGAATGGTGCCTGAGAAGTCAGAGGGTTCCCTTTCCTCTGACCTTTCAAAGGCTCAAGCATGGCAATGTTAAAAAGCAAGGTATCTTCCAAGAATTGTATTTGACAGTCTGGAGAGGACATGTTTGTATCCCCAAGATTACACATGAAGGACCAAAAAAAAAAAGCTTAAAACTTGCACGCTAATCTTCACTACTGCATGGAGATAGTTTATCTAAGAATAAAGCCGATATAGTGGGAAAACACAAAAGAGACAGAGATTTCCTTGAGCCTTGGATGGATTTAGATGACATGAGCCAATCTGCCTTATTTGGCTAAAACAGAAGAATTAGTTTTGTAAAACTAAAGTAAATCATGATTGACAATATCACTTTTACCCTTTTTTTTTTTTGCCCCTTTACCCTCAGATCTACAGGACCCTAAAGTACTATTCCAGAAACTTCTCAACATCATTATTTTGATTCATAACCACCTCCCACTCAGCCCCTCACATCCAGACTCTACTTCTCCTGATTTCTGGTCCTTATAATTACATGTAAGGTTGATATTAAGTCTTCAGTTTCTTGACTCGATTCTTAATGTGTCTCTGCAGCTACGGGTTTTACTGGTTTTCCAGGTTTTCTGATTCCAAGCAACCTTTCAGGCCTGGTGAATCCTTCCCTAACACTGGGACCATTTAACTAAACCCAGAAGCCCTCTTCTGCTGCCTTTCCTCCCAGTCTTCCCAATCGTGTTAGCACTTAGTAATTTCACACTTCCCCCAACTAGACATTTTAAGTCCTTTCATACTTCTCCCAAGCTCTATATATTCATGTCTCTCCTTAAATGTTCTTACTTTATGCCTAAATAACTCTGTACTATTCATTTTACACACCTTGTTGAAATATTTATTTTCTGTGAGAAAAACTGTGAATTGTCAAAACTTATGCCAAAAAATTAAGATAACATGATGAATAATGGTAGAAACTAAAGGGGAGAGAAACTGTAAAATTAGTTACTTCTCCAAAAGTTTCCAAGTTTTATGACACTTTCCTATCATGTGGAAGCTACACATTGTTTTGTGTCACATAAGCTGCTTCATAGGATATGAAGAAGAGTGCTGTTGATGAGAATATGAAGCTTGGAAGGCACAGCCATGCAGGGAGACCCCAGCCAAAGCAGTCCTTAATTACAAACAAAAATCCAAGTGATAGATTCTGTCCCTTATGAATATGATGCCAACTTCCTCTATGAAATTTTAGCAAATTCTGTGCACAGTGTAGTAAAAAAATAATGCCCTGTTATCAGATACATATTTGATAGTGTTCCCAGACCGTTTAGCAAACATTTTTGGGGGAATCCAGGGATAAAAGGGTATTCCTGTATCATAACTTAATCTGAACACCATGTCACTTCCCTCACAATCAAATAAGAAACAGACCATAATGCTTTCGCTCTTATGTGTCTTTGTTCTTAATACTGTGGATGCACTGAATTTTTAAATTTGAAATTAATTTTTCTACATGTGTAGGTGTTTTGCCTGTATGTATGTCTATATATCACCACAGAGGCTAGAAGAGGGTGTTGGACCCTGAGATTGGAGTTACAGACTCTTGCACCCTACCATGTGGGTACTGTGAATCAATACTAGGTCCTCTGGAGGAGCAACCAATGCTCTTAACCATTGAGCCATCTCTTCAGCCCCAAGCACCTTTTACTTTTCTTATTTACCTAGAAAACAAATTAACTGTATATAACACATTCTTACTGCTAAGTCTAAGGTACCTACATTGACTTTTGCCTTATGGGTAGGTATTTTTTGGCTCTTGTTTTTCCTGTAGTCATCATTATTGCCTTTGTTCAATACCTTCTCTCTCTCTGTCTCTCTGTCTCTGTCTCTCTGTCTCTGTCTCTCTGTCTCTGTCTCTCTTTCTCTGTCTCTCTCTCTCTCTCTCTCTCTCTCTCTCTCTCTCTCTCTCTCTCTTCTGTGGAACTCAAATCTTCATTAAAATGAATGATTATACCAACTGGCTCAATCTGATTCCCCCTGAAAAGTGATGTCTAAATAGATTGTGATTTCATTTCTACAATATTTTCATTCTATGTTTGCTGTCTTCATCATAATGTGCGTTTGCCACCCGTGAGCTCATATTAGAAATCCTTTTAGATTTTTAACATGTGCTAACAATTTTAATGAAATAGGTTTTGGTTTTGATTTTTGTGGTGCTGACTGAACTCAGGATCTTATACATGATAAGGAAGATCTCTGCCACTAGCAATACCTCAGCATTTTTTTTTTGTATTTGTTTTGAGACAGTCTCAATAAGTCACTGATGCTAACCTTGGGCTCGCTGTAGCCCATACTAGCCTTGAATTTGATGTTCCTGCCTCAGCATCCCAACTCTATGGTAATATAGGCCTTTGCCACCTGGTCTGGATAATACGATGGTTTTGAAATTAATGATTGATGTGAAAAATTATACATGAAGAGGAAAACATCACTTAAACATTGAAAGAATCTGAAAATAAAGCATCCTTCCCAAGTGACATTTTGCTAAAGTGGTTAATATAGTTTCTTTCACATGAACAGAACCCTATCCATATGCCTGCATTTACAACCGACTAATCCAGAACACTGTACTAGTGTCCACCCTATCCTAACCCACAAAAGCCACTGTTGCCATAGTCTGTTGAATTTACTCATTCTGTGTACATACTCTTCATTCTGGTTTCTTTCTCTCACTGCTGTTGACCCATTTATCCTTAGCTCTTTTGTTGTTGTTGTTCTTTTGAGATAGGGTTTCTCTGTGTAGTTTTGGTGCCTGTCCTAGATCTCATTCTGTAGACCAGGCTGGCCTCAAACTCAGAGATCCACCTGGCTCTGCCTCCTGAGTGCAGGAATTAAAGGTGTGCACCACCACCACTGGTTTAACCTTAACTCTCATCTGCAAACTGGCCTTCTAATTTTGTCTATAGTCCCTTCATGTGCACTCCATTCCCACAATTCTTTTCAGGTAATTATTCTATTTCCAATGCCTTTGACATAGTAACAAGTTTGTCCTAATCAACTTTCAAAGAGAAGAAATTTCTAAATCCAAAATACCCTAGTAGATAAATTAATAAAACATCTAACTTTAACCTACACTACCTTCCTTATTGACTGTCTACTAAAATGAAATAATTTGTCCTCCATTAACTTGCCAAAATGCTATTTTCTTCCCTAAGTCTTACAATCCTAATATAGTCCAATCTGCATATTTAGAGACAAAGTCATAATCATTACTCCTTGTTAAACTGACTCAAAAAAAAAAACCTCATGTTTCTTACTCATGTCCTAGAACTCCATTTCTTCCTGTCTCATGATTATACTTAATACTTTCTTACATATATTTTATTTAAATATGAACATGTTTAACCTTTCCCTGATTGTACAATATTCTAGGCCATGTGTCCTATTTTTCAGGACAACCTAGGTGGAAAAAATAAGTGAGTGGGCAAGAACGGAGTGGTAGAAGCAGAACAAGATATTCCCTAAAACAACTCATTAAAACTTGGAAAGTAGCAAGGATGTAGTCACTGAGAGTATTTCTGAGAAGGCCCTGTGTGTCTGAAGACTTCTTTGAGCTTCTAACTCTGCTTCAGAGTTGCGTGGTAATAGCCTAGTGACAAATGTATTCAGCTAAAAGTAGACAGACCATAGCCACACACATGTGTGATTGTCTGCCAAGGATGATCCTTGAGAGTGGCTGAATAAAAAAATGTTTCTCATTCTTAAGATGGATTATTCAAAGACTTCTTTGTGTTCTTTGTGGATGACATATTCCAACCTTCTAAATGTCTCAATGCCAAAGCTCATAGAGCACAATAAACCACACTACAATATAGACAATCATCAATCATAGATTAGTTACATGATTTACCAATATTTTTCTTGACTCATAAGATGGGGGCAAAGACAGTAAGGATGCCTTTGTTAAAGTTCAATGAGATTATATATAGACACTATCTACCACAGAGGCTAGTAATTTTGTATAGCCATGTTAATATAGAATATGCTAATATAGTGTAAAATATATAATAGTAAGGTTTTAATATAAAACATATATTTATGTCAACTTCCTTTTGAAAGTATACTATGTGGGAAACAATGATTGTTATGTCTAATGCTAATTGTCAACTTCAAAACATATGGAATAATCAAGGAGGAAAGCCTCTTGCATACCTATGAGGGAATAATTAAGGTTAATTTCTGAGGTCTGCAAGGGATTGTCCTGACTATATTAAATTAACTAAGGTAGTGAGGTTTACCCATTGTGGAAAGGACCATTTACTGAGAAAGGGATAATGGACTATATAAAATGGAGAAAGTGAGGAAATCACTTATAATTTCCTTCTGACTATGGACATAATGTGCCCAGCTGTTTCGAGTCCCTGCCTCTGACATTCCTGAAGTGATGGGCTATATCCTAAACTGTGAGTTAAAATAAACCATTTCTCCCATAGGTTGCTTTGATCAGAGTATTTTTATCACAACAACAGAAAAAAAACTACAATAGAAGTCAAGTAAAGTTTGAAAATATTTGTGTCTTTTAAGAATGGGGTACATTTTACAGTGGTGTGAATAATGGTCCTAAGACATTGGCTCTAATTTATGGAACCTTTAAATATCACCATGCACTTTAAAAATGTAGCTAAATTACAGGCTTAGCTGCACTTATAATAAGCTATGGTCGAACACTGGACTCATGCCCCTACTATTAAGGTGCACAATTCCATAACTGACGTACTCAGCAGGTTTATTCTCCCAGCATGCTTGGTCTTCATTCTCTCTCAAGTCCCCTCTCTTGCTCTAAGGAAGTCATTGTTGCTTCTTGCCTGACCAATGGCCCTCAGATCTGTCGATGAGGAGAAAATTCTGGTGGATTCCAAGTTAAATCACAAGTGTCCTTTCAAGACCAGGATAGACACATGACACAGAAAGGGAAGGGAAAGATGTGGGAATCATGGACTTCCGCCTGACTTGATTCAGCCCTAAACCAGGGAGCACCAATCAGATTCTCTCTCAGATTCTTTTCAAAATCTGTGGTCCTACTGATGGTTTGATTTGCCCCTGTTGACAGTGGTTGCTTACTTCTAATCCCCAGAAATACAAGACATTATATTGCCATGAATTTTAGATTCCAAGTGTGTGGTAATTGGTTACAGTACCCACAAGCAACAAATGAAGATTTTAATTTTAAAAAACTAGGATGATGCTGAACATTAACTGACTTGTGAAATGAAATAGGTAGAGCTGTATAGATTTCTAAATGGAAGGTTAAAGAAAATCCTAGTTTTCTGTTTGACTTAAACACATTGTTGATAGAAATATGAAGAGCAAAGGTATTTACAGAGGGATGAGGACATAAGGAAGGGCATTACTGGAAACTAACCACAAAAAAGAAAAACAATGGCAGATAACTTACCTAAATTTTGTCCTGTATCAATGGAAAGTAACACTAGTTAAAAGAAGGAAGAATTGAATATTTCCCTACACAACTCCTCAAGCAAAGTATTGAATGGTCAGCCCAGTTTCTTCTTGCTATTATGGTGAAATATAAGTGTAAAGAGATTAACGGAGTGGGGAACTACTAAGCTAAAGGAAGCAGAAGATTATAGAAAGATTATTGATCCTGAAGGGAGTACAGAATATTTAATCTTAGGGAGACATTGAAAACAACCAATACTGAAAAGAGGATTAAGATGATGTCAGAAGATGCAGGTGACTTGTGAAACATGTCAGAGAGCAGTACATAAAAGTGGAGTATTTTGTGTCTGGTAACGTATTTTCTCTGCCATGAGAGAGAAAGTAGATAGCACTGTATAAGACTCTAGAAATGAGCTTCGGATTAAAGTTTATTGGAGGAAAATGACTGTTGTGAGGATGGTCATAAGAAGCCAACATATGACAAATGCTGCAGTTGACAATTGTTATGTGTTCACCACTTGCTAACACAGCATTTGGCATTTGGATGATCATTGTGTAACTATAACATCATCTCTAGAAACTGGACCCAGTTGGATCTTTTGTATGTGTGTGACTGTGTACATGATTGAGTGTGGGTCATGTACAGGTACAGATGCCAGGCAATGATGTCAAAGGAGAACATTGGGTGCCTTGCTTTATCACTGTCCACCTTATTCTCTTGAGAAAGGCTCTCTTCCTGAACTTGGAGCTAGGCTGGCCTCTGATAAGTGACAAAGATCCTCCTGTCTTCATTCAACTGTGATTAGCCCTGTGCTTGAGTTACAGGTATATGGGAATATACCTGGCCTTTTATGGGGTCCTGAAGTTTTGAACCAGGGTTGTTATGCTTGCACAGTGAGCATGATTACCTGCTGAGTCATCTCCCCAGCACTCAATTATCATTTTTAATTTTTATAGTAATTTACACTACAAAAATACAGGGTAGCTTTTCATATTAACAAAATAAAGGATTATTTTATATATAATACCATATATTGTATGTAACATAATAACTATACACTATATAGATACATGGGTGTGGTCTATCTAAATTACAATTACATTAATACAATTTTCACTTTCATATTCTTATTGTTATCTTAAAAGAGAAAACAGGCTCAAAAGTTTCAAGTAACCTGACCAACATGCATAACTATCATTTAATTCCATAATCTGTATTCTACTAGTTATTTCTATTGGTCAGTTTACTCAAAACTTTTGAGCCTATTTTCTGCCTTGATTACTCACTTCCAAATAAGGCAGTTATCCATAGCATCTGAGTCACCATCTACACTCTGAAATTCCAAGTTCACAAAAAGGACATTGAGAGGGGAAAATGTTGGCTGTCTGCCTCCAGGAAAAAATAATTAAGATATCACTTTGCAAAAGGTCTGAGTTTTCACAGCACCATGCCTGTCTCTGCCCAGAGCTGGCTGACTCTCCAGGCCTGGACTCCCCTTTTGAACACCATAAATTATTCAGAAACATAGGATAATTGACAGGGTTGAGAGGAAAAGGAAATAAATAGTCCCAGAATTTGGAGTAAGACCTCTATGGGGAAATGATTTGGGCCTGCAGAGAGCTGCTGAAGGGACATATCATCCTGCTGACACTCTCATAAAAAGATGGGTCAGGGATCAATCTTCTCAGGGGCCAATACCAGCAGAGTGAGCATCGACAAGCTGTAAGCTGCAGTGAGATATATTGTGGCAGATATGAAGGAAAATCCTAGAACCCTGGGAACAAGAACACTATAGCAAAGACCACCAGGATAAGCTGCAAAATTGCCTTGATTGGCACAGAGTTGGGGCGATCTCTAATGCACTTCAGTGGCCTTTGCATATTAGATTATCAATGTCCATGGCAAATGGCAATCTCTGGCCAAGTGTGAAGCAGGGTGAAGTGAAATTAAGAAGCTGTAGGGTAGAGAATGACAGTGGATCAGGCTGGTAGACTCATTGAGACCATAGTTTTCATAAACTGAGTTCAAACCTTGTTTCATAAATAAATATGAATAAACAAATACCACTTTCCTTCTTGGGCAATAAAAGAGGAGCATGATGAGAAGTCCATAAATCTTGATGCAAAACAAATAAAGCCATGTCTATGGACCTGAGGATGCTCTCTGCCTCCAGGACATTGAGGGTGAATGAGAGGAGGAAGGAAAAGACTCCTGGGAAGAGGTGAATCCAAGGGGGTTTCGGGTCTTAGTTCACTGCAGTGCTTTGTCCTTCGGGTCCTTCATTGAGAAATCAAGGGCACTGAATGATGATGTTCAATATCTGGTTGGATCTCCCCTGATAAGTATTAAGGATAAGAAGGAAACCCATCAGAGAAGTCACAGAGATGCAGATGGGCAAGGCAAAAGGATGTCCTGAATCACTCACATTGGGGAAGGAAAGGGGAAAGAATTGAGCGATGAGTTGGGTGACATAGAGAAAATAAGGACCGATGCCTATAGATGGTGCTCCCTGCCCAAAGGTGCTGCTCTTCAGCTGACTTGTGGATGTGTCCATAGTCATGCCCAGTCATGTTACCCTAATTCCAAACCTTGTGTCAGTCCCATTATTGTCTGTCTTAGAAAAGGGTCCATTCTGAGTGGGTGCCAAGGATAACTATACAGAAGGAGTCACAAAGGACAAGTGTGCTACAGCCCTCAGCCAACACAAGGTAGCAGCCAACATACATAAGGCCTCAGTTTCCCTTTGGATACAAATTCTGGGATGAATTTGCTCTTCAGGAGGTTTAGCAGAGCCAAATCTCATTACCTCAGCAAGAGCAGCCCTCCTGTTAAGTTTGCATCCTTCCTTTCCTTGTTTTCCTCACAGTCTCACTCCTGTCCTGGGACAGTCTCTAAAACAAAACACCTGCACTGATCTGATCTTTTGATCAATCTCTGAAAGTGCCATTTACCTCCAGTAGGCAATACTGACAAGAGTGACAGCTCAAACAGTGTTGTCACCAGTGGATCAACTGTTAAGTCTAAGGCACCGTAAAGTGTATTTGTAATGGTTAGTTTTGACATCCGTGGATTAACCTCTGCTTTAAAGGCAATCTAGAAATGTCCAATAAGGACAAAAATACTAGAGGTAAGAAACAAAAGCCACGCAGGCACCTGGAAGCTTTTTCTATTAAGGTATGCTATGAAGAGCAGTTCATGTGTATTTTCAACTCACTGCATTCACTTTTATTTTAAATTAAGCATCAAACCCTTTAAAATGTCTCAATCTCAGGGAGGTAAAAAATTGTTCTCTCTTCAAACTCTTATCGCATAGGCCAGGTTATATTCTGATGCTTCTGTTGTGATTTTCTTCATCTGATTGCTTTAGAATCTTCCTTAAAGATATACAGACCAATCTGAACTCAGTATTAGTATTGGTACTCAGTACTAGTACTCAATGGGTTGTGTATGGCTTCCTTTGAATATGTATCTTCCTCAGACAAAGGACTAGCACTGATACATCTCCAATGGGAAGTAGTTTTTCATTTAACAGACTTTTGTATTGCAGATACTCCTAGTTACAAGAAAGAGTTAATGTTTAAGCTGTATCGTCCTATAGAATAGAGAAAGCGATTGAAAAGGCTAAGGTGCTGGAGAGATGGTTCAGTGTTTAAGAGCCTGTGCTGTTCCTGTTAAGGACCCTGAATGAATCCCAAGCACTCACATGTTGGCTCACAACCATCTGTAACTCCAGTTCCAGAGGATCTGATACCCTCTTTTACCTCCAAAGGCACCAAGCACATATGTGGTGCATATAACATACATGCAAGGAAAACACTCAAACACATTAAATACGTAAATCTTGAAAAGGATTATGGTAAAAAAAATGAGTCATTTTTCAGTAAAAAAAAAAATCTGTAACTACATTGTTTATGATAATTATAAAGGTTGAAGTGTCCCACTATTCAGTACCCACAAACCGGAAATCCATAGAAACTGATAATGTGGTTCAAAATCTTGAGATGGAAATAATAACGTGGATTTCAAACCAGAGCTAAAGGTTTGGGAACCAGAAACACTGAAGGCAGGAAATGAAAACAAAAATTAGTATGTCAGGTGGACCTAAAGCCCTCTTTCTGATCTCTGTTCTACTCACTTTCTCAGTAGGGTATTGGGAAGTCAATGTGCTTCCTTTGCTCTGCCCACCAACTCCAGTGCCTCCTGGAAACACCCAGATGTACACTCTGTTGTCTGGTCAAATATGATGTAAAATTAACCATCATAATAATTTACTTTACCAAAGGAAAATTTTATTCTTGGACTTTTATACAGATCCATGATATTTTTGAGATTCATTCAAAAAATATCATGTATTAGAGATGATTTTAAATCCTCACAGATATACCGGCACAGAAACATTTATCATATCTAAGGCTCCCTAAACTATGCTGGCTTTAGGGATGTAAAGGAAGAATGTAGCACGAGCCCTCAGATCTCTCAGTGTATTAGATGCACCAACTGTTGTCATATTGTTAGGCATATGGTCTGGGTGCTTCACTCCAGCCTGGGAGCCTAGAAGGTGCAAGGAGTACAGAGTGCCCAACACATTGTAGGAACAGGGACCAGAGAATGACAGGGGACCTCATCCACATCTGATCATACTCAGAGAGCCATAACTGAAGGAGCTTAGCAGATCAAGCATTTGGATTATAGACATAATTATGGTTTGTGGCTAGTCTTAATAGCATATTTTTTTCTGTTCAGACTGATACACTTTATAAGGACATTTTCTGAGAGTATACCATGTACTTGGGGCCATATTTGTTTCCTGTTACCCTTTCCCATTTCTTCTCTCCTTCTGCTGATCCTCCTTTTCCAAATAGTCTCCCTTCTACTCCCCCTCCCCCACTCTCTCTCTCTCTCTCTCTCTCTCTCTCTCTCTCTCTCTCTCTCTCTCTCTCTTTCTCTCTCTCTCTCTCTCTCTCTCACACACACACACACACACAAAACACTCACATCAAAGAAAATGTGGTATTTGTCTGATTCCCGCTTTATTTTTACTTAATATGATGATCTACAATTCCATTCATTTTCGTAAAAATTACAAAATTTTATTTTTTCCTAGGGCTAAATAAAATCTAAATTGTGTGTGTGTGTACATATATATATACATGTATGTGTATATAGCCCATTTTCTTCATCCATTAATCTGTTGATTAGCATGGGGGCTCTTATTCCATATCTTGGCTATTGTGAATAGTACCATGATAAATGAGTATGTGTAGTGTCTCTGTATTTCTGACTTAGATTAGGTCAGATTGGAATACACTCAGGAGTTATACAGATGCTCATGGTATATATATATATATATATATGAAACAATACTTAATTTCATGCCAGCTGGACTGATTGTCTTTGCACCAGCCATGTATAAGCATTCCTTTCCCCCAACATCTTGCCAGAATTTATTATTTGTTTTCTTAAAGATAGCCATTTAAACTGGGATGATGTACAATTTAATCTAGTTTGTATTTAATATTACTTTAATTTTAGCATAAAAAGGAGCCACTGTAGTCTATAAACAAGTCACCAACCTGATCCAAATTACTCTTTTAGAGAATTATTTTATGTGTGTTTGTATGTGTCTCTGTCTATGTGCATGCATGTCAGTGCTCATGGGAGCCAGAAGAGGGTTTTGGATCCCTTGGAGTTGGACTTACAGCAGTTTGTGAGCCACCAGATATGGGTACAGGTGCTGAGATCCAAATCATGGTCTTCAAGGGTGAGGAGCAAGTGCTATGAACCTCTGAGTCATCTCTTCAGTGTCCACATGTAGTTCACCCTTCAAAAGAAGTCACCAACAGTTAAGTGGCTGAAGAACTAATGCAGGGAGGTTCAAAGGAGATTGCTGACTTCCACCTGACCAGCATTCAACAGAAAGGTGCCTGGCTCTGGAGAACATAGGGAGTGATTAACGTAAAAACGTGTGTTGCTCATCCTTAATCATCCAAGAAATGCAACACAAAAGTATTTTAATTTTTTTTTATCTTATACCAATCGGAATGGCTAACATTAAAAAACAACAACCACAAAATAACAATGGCTTCAAGGTTGTGGGGAACACTCATGCAGTATTGGTGGGGGTGCAATCACAATTGCAGTCACAATGCAAACCAATGTTAGGTTCCCCAGAAAACCAGAAATAAATCTATATTATAACCCAGATTTACCAACATATTCCCAAAGGGTTTTTATATCCTACAACAGACATATGCTCATCTATGTTCATAGCTTCTCTATTCACAAGAGCTAGGACATGGAAACAGCCTAGATGGCCATTAGCTGAGAAACGGATAATTAAAATGTGTTTCCTATATACAATGCAATATTATTTAGCTGTAAAGAAAAGTGTAACTATGAAATCTCTATGTAAGTGGGTGGAACTAGAAAACATTACACAGAGTGAGTTAACTCAGACCCAGAAAAGCAAATGTCACACATTCTCACTCATATGTTGATCCTACTGTCAAATCTTTAGATTTGTGTTTTTAATGAAGAACCTATTGAGTCAATGGAACTAGAAGGTGATATTGGTCGGGAGGAGGAAGAAGTATCTTAAGAGAAGAGAGAGAGTAGAAGATATGTGACATGAAACGGGAGACAGATGGGAAGGTAAGAGCAAAAAGAGTGGAGTAAAATGTTAACTAACACTAAGATTTACAAAAATAATATGGAAACACACTATTTCTTAAGATATATATGCATATAATCTTATAAAAGAATTTAATACAAGTTACCCTATACAGAAGATGGTACTCCTTCTGCTGGGAGGAATCTCTGTAGTTGGCACCAGCTTGATTTCTTCACATGCTATGACCGAAATGTGTGATGTCTTCAGCAATAGAGTTTTATTGTCCAGTTTTGATGTACAACAAAAGCAATGGGAAAAGCCTGTACTGTTCTCAAAGTCTCTGAGAAACAGGGGATGTATCCTGTTCCTGCCACTCGGATTTATATTTGGCAGCCTGTGGATTCTGAGAGGAGGATTTTTAGGGACCAAGTAGATCTCAGGGTGAACCTACTACTGCTGTTTTGCTAAGTAGACATAGTATCGAACTACTCTCTGAATTCTCTATACATCTAGATTAGTGCAGCCCTCAGACTTTAGCAGAGATGTTTCTTTGTGCAGTGGATAGAAGTTAATGCAGAAACTCACAACTGATCAAAATGAAGAGAATAAGTGTTGGTGACATACTTGGCCACAAATGTAACATGTGTATTACATCCTTTCACCAGGGACCATCAGTGAAGAAGAGGTAGGAAGATTGGAAGAACCAGAAGTTAGGGAAGACTGGAGAGAAGCACTGTCTTTTGGATGTGATAGGACCACTAAACTTGTTTACTCACAGCAACTGCGATTACCTACACAAGGCCAGCACACAATCAAGCCAGTCGGTATTGCAGCATGGTTTGGGGAGGGGAACAGGTGTCCCAGCCCTGGCTGAAGAGCTATTGACAGTCTATGTTTTTTGGGGTAGGGAGAGTCAGTTTCTTTTAAAGATTTTGCCCCTGGAAAGTCAACCATGCCCTAGTGGATAGCCCCAAACCCATGAATATAGGATAGCACAAACTGAACTCAGTGGGTAATTAAGAAATAAGAGTGTATGTTCTATTACATGCTGTTGGAATGGATTTAAAACTTAAAGAGGAAAGTGACCCCTTATTTTTAGACTGAGTGATTACAACAACACAGATTTTGTTTACCAAGATGGAGAAGATTGGAGGATAGACCAGTGGGGGTTGGGAAATGTCATCTTAGTGTCAATTGGCTGTTTGCTAGTAATGCAGTGTCAATAAAAAGGGAAGAGCCTGCAGACTGGTGCTCAGGCAGCAGTCTAAGCCCTTGGGGGAAGCTTTGCTGTGTCCTCTGTGAAATATCCCAGATCCTCTACCCCTAACTGATATTCCATCCTCCTTTAGGCTATCTCCAGCTCCATTATGACTTTCCTTGGCTATCATTCTTACCTGTCTGCAAACTTGTTGAACTCAGTGGCTGCATTTCGTTAGTCTTGCGTTCTCTCACACCCAGCTTTTGGTAGGCATGCCACACATTTATTAGTGGTTAAAAAAATGATTTGTTAATAATAAATTAGAACTCCTCTTGAGTAGGAAAGGCATAAATAACTATATTTATCATCTGTACCTTCCCGTTATGAAATGTCAGAGAATTGTCACCTATCTTCTAGTTTTAAATGATTATTTTCAACAATGACTCATAAAGAATTAGACACACAATAAATGCCAAAGTGGCTAAGTAGACATGTAACATTTATTTCAGACATTTTTCAAGGGTCTTACGTATATCTGTGAGTTCCCAGTGCCCAGACGGAAAAGCCAGGTGCTTACAGATACATTCGGATAACCTTATTGATAATTGATTAAACTGTGTTACTGGAGTAAAGTGTGAGTACTGGGAATATCAGCGATGACAGATACTCCCATATAATTATCTTCTTTTTCTCTTAACATTTTAGAGTACAAAGGCCAATCACTTGTATTCTGTTTTTTTTCCTCAAAAATTGAAAATACAATTAGAATTTGAGCCACAAAATAATATACATTTCCCTATATTTTTTTCTTCAGTAGAAAACAAAATGCAAGGTTGAAAGTATATTGACAGATACTACTTAACTCATCACATTTTTTTAAACATACATCCAGGAAAGTATTTACAACATATAGATTAGATTATTTTAACTTTGTTTTCTTTTATTCAATTTCCTTTTTAGTAAATTACTCTTTTTTTCTATTAACAGTTAGGCCAATTGATTTTATTTAATAACATCTTTATTTGTCCTATGAAAGCTTTATACATTTATGTAATATATTTTGATCATATCCACCCATTTCTGTGTCTTCTCAAAAGTATTAATTACAAATGTGTTTAGTATTATCAATAAATTGCATCATTGGCTTGAGAATTTTCAAAGTTGTAACTTTTCAGTCAGGCGTGGACTAATCCTGCATGACTGACACCCCAATAAAACAAGGAAAACTGGGTATAGACACACACACAAGAGAAACTAACTAAAAATACAGGAGGAAGATGGTTAGCCACAGTCCACAGAGAAAGATCTAAAACACATAATTCTCCTAAAACTTACAGAGGGAGCTCAGCTATCTTTCACCTTGGTCTTGTATTTCTGACTTTTGAAATGGTGAGAAATGGTGTTATTGAAGCTTCTTGCATATTATTTTGTTACATAGGCCCTATCAAATCCATAGAAGGAGTGTGTAATATTACATCATAATATATAAAAATCACATAAATAACCTCAGGTGCTTAGCCACTAAAAACATCCATTATTGTTTTCCCCATGGATTCAGGAAATGTTTTATTGGCACGTCAACAGAAGTAAGTCACAATTTCCGGTTTCCTTTTCTTTCTAAATTCTGTGTCTTTATTTCCTAACTTAGAATTAGGAAAGCCCACACAAAAATATTTACTGACAGGAACTGAACCAATCCCTCCATATTGAATCTCAATGGAACACTGGAAGACATTCATCTACCCCAATCCTCATTTTTTTTTCATCAATGAGGGGTAGGATTGAATCACTGAGGCAATATACTATGGTTCAAAGCACAAAAGTATACACTCATATCTTGACTCTGCCATTGCCTAGTATGATGACAGAAGGTCCCTTCACTTTCATCTTATTTACTTTTGCAAAATGTGGATAATAGTATTGAAATCACAGTGTTGTTATAAAAACACTGTGAGGTGATAAATATGAAATACATGGCATATTGAGCAATCCAAATAAGGCTCACTTTCTTCTAATTTAAGCCCCAAAATGTTGTGCCTCATAGTGGTTGGACTGGACCAGACTTGAACTAACTTCTCAGAACCTAACTTGAGCTAACTTCTAAGGAGCAAACAGAGTTGTTAAAAGAATGTCCTTACCCACTCTACCCCAACCCCCCCCACACACACATTTTGATCCACACTTTCTGATCTACACACATGCAGAACAATCACTTCCGTCTCCTTGTATTCTTATTTCTTACAAAGATATTTTAAAAGGCAAGAATGATGGTCTTTTGACATCACCATGCCATGCCAAAGTATGATGTCATTTGGTGTTGAAATCACTCACCATCTCCTCTAATATCATTTCTCTTGGCTGGGGTGTCTTGGATATGTCATAAGTGATTTTGCTTAATCTAACATGTTAGTTAAAAATCTTCTAATCCTGGGCTAGTATCAATCTACCTTGAGGATTCTGGAACATTCCTTTACTTAATTATTGCAACACAAACTCAAAAACCATTCCCAACATGAATCCAAGTTTAATGAAGATAAAGGTGCTATCAATTACCAGGAAAATGCTGAGGACTCTGTCATTTTTAGTACCCACAGCCAGGCCTTTGAGATTTTTCTGGTGGAATCCAGAGGGTAACTTTGTATGTGTTCATCAACTAAACATATTTATTATTATTATTCTCTAGAGCATTATCTAGAATAGACTGTTCCGTGAAGCAGAGATGGAGGTGGAATTCAATTACCAATTAATCCATCCACTCATGAGTAGTCAACAGTCACATATCAAGCATCTATTAACTGTTCATCACACGGCTGTTAAGGGGAGCAGAAAGAAACATAATCCTTTCTTCTTGGGGAAAGCAGTTGACTAGTATGATATGCTAGAAATGAAGACTATATCAGGTGGTCCCTCCGAGAATGCATTGAAAAACATCTAAGAGTTACTTATTACACACACACAAGTCAAGAGAAAATGAATGTCAAGGTGTTACTTGATTCCTAAAGCCTGATCACTCACCACAGAGCTTTATAGGGAGTTCAGAAGCATGTGTCTTCAGGTTAGGACTAAAGTAAGACTCTGATTACCCAGCCATCAGCATGGGCAAGAGTGTGGGGTCATTCCACCTTTGGCTTACAGAAGAGGATGAAAGTCTGTGGATGCCTCAGAATCCCTTGACCTTGCTTAGAATCAGAGAGAAGGGAAGGTAGACAGAAGGTTGGAGCAGATAATATAGCAGTGAACAAGTAACACACCATAGTCTTTGGTGATGACAATTGAGCCCAGTGTTGAACAGTATGAGAAAGATGAAGCACTCAAACAAAGGAAGCAACAAGTGTAGGACTGGCTTCAAAGATTAAAGAAATAGAATTCCCATATGAGCAAAGGACAAAGCAAAAGGTGAGGTAGTCAGAGCATAGGAAGTGGTCAGATCATGTAAAACCTACAATGTTTTACACTATTAGGGTGCCATGACAGAGCAGTTGGAGTAGTAGTCAAGGAGCAATGAGGCAGGATATAAACATAAGTCCATGAAGTTCAGAGACAAAAGCCTCACTTATACCAGATTTTACAGGACTGATTGAGCCAGAAGAATGTCATGATTGTGGAGAGTTAGAATGTTGCCAATCTAGAGCCAAATTTTCTTGGACTGTCTTGGTCGCCTGTTGGCCATTCATTGCTCACCTCTGTATCTGATCTAACATCTTTGGGGTGAAAGAAATATTTCATAAAATATTATTAACATGCCACTAGCTGCCACCAATTCAAAAGCTAAAATGCATTACCATAAAGCCTCTGAGACCTAGAGTAAAGTTCACACGCCTTGCTATAACCTGCCCACCTGATCCCCACCAATGCATTTGGGAAGTACCTTGATTTATGACTTCTGTTCTGTAACTAAGAAGACTGCATGAAAATTTTCCATGTGGAAACAGATCATCCAAGGCAATGTGAATGCATATCCCTTACTCAAATTTGGCTCAGAATAAAATCTCTTATTCCCTTTGAGTTGAAAACTGTGTTTCTCATTGACACCAGCCATGGAATTAAGAATTTTCACCCGTGCGATGGATTATTTCATGTGTTGACCTAACTTGGCTGTAGGATGCCCAGACAGCTGGTTGGACCTTATCCCTGGACATGTCAGTGACTTTGCTTGAGGAAAACATTAGGGTTTAAATTGGCAAACCGAGACAGGCTGAGAGCCCTACATGTAAGGTGTCATCTTATTCACCGAGGACATGGACCGAGCTACAAGGCGGAGGAAGGCTACATCTGTCATCCCTCAGCTTGTTGGGCTTGAGTAAGAACACTGACCTTCTGCCCTTCTCTCTTAGTTGATGGGCTCAGCACTCAGATTTAAATTTATGCTGTTGGCTTTCAAGATCTCTCAAGTCATTCAACTGATCAGCTCCTTGCCTGGGTCTCCACTTTTCAAATGGCAGGTCATAAGACCCCTCACCCTCCATAGTCTGTAATCTGGCTGGCTGTCTCTGTCTCTGTCTCTGTCTGTCTCTGTCTCTGTCTCTCTGTCTCTCTATCTCTCTGTCTCTCTCTCTCTCTGTCTCTCTCTCTCTCTCTGTCTCTCTCTCTCTTTCTGTGTGTGTGTGTGTGTGTGTGTGTGTGTGTGTGTGTGTGGTGTGTTGTCCCTGTTTCTTTGGAAAAGAAAATACCCCAGTGTAAAATGGGAAATGGTATTGCTGGCATTTCTGTTCTCTTCACCATAATTAAAACCTGGTGGAATGTAGCTTGCAGAAAAGCTCTAAGTTCAGTTGTGTGTTTGCTTTTTTGTTATTTTGTTTGTTTATTTTTGTTTTCTGATTTTTCTAATTAATAATCAAGTGGACAAATGCCTCCTTCCAAGGTTCTATCTTGGTGTTATATGTTAAAAACAATCTGTAAGAGCTGTTCATAAAACTAAAAGATTTGAGACTGAATATCACTAAGTCATCTATGAGCCTAGAATCCAAATCCAACAGGGATCCCAAACAGGCAAATTCACAATTTTTTTCCCTTTTCTAAGCCCCCTGGATACAGAATATCCTCTGTGAACTAGCCAGGAGAAAGAAACCCAGCTTTACAGCACACGTAGCCTGGAAGGCAAGGAAAGAAACGTTTAAGCTGTTATTCAAACAAGTTTCGTTCCAATTACTCCTTTCCTTTCTGTCGGAATCAATTATTCTCACTAGTGACATGGTCATTTCTTGTCGAGTTGACTGGGCGATCTCCCTTCATCTTTTCCCCTGGTGTTTTCCCTTCTGGTTGTTTTTGGTTGCAGGCTGCTGTGTCGTGTTGTTGTTGATTTTCCTGCTGTAGCCAGCGCCATGAAGTGGCTTTTACATGGCCATAAAATAAAATGAATGTGCACAGGAAAAGGAGCTTTGCTCCAAGTCAAGTATTGGACAGCTTTGCTTACTCTCCACTCAGCTTCACAAGCAGGGACCTGTTTATGCTCAGTGCTTAAAGACACAGTGACCATTGGCCTAGGTGACATCTCCCAGGTCTGTACTGGTTTCGATTCAGCTGACCAGCAAGAGACTAACAAGCCAGCTCAAATTTGCCTGTGACACAGGGAGGAATGGTGATCCCCAGATGACTTTAATAGGCTAATTGTAGTATTACATGGAGTTACTCAAGCCACCATACCAAAGATGGGTACCTGTTTCAGCACCTCCATGATATGATCCTATTAGCACGGGCTATTGAGACACCATTAAATAGAAGAGGGGAAGTTTCCAGAAAGAGCTGAAGCATACCTAATGTGGGTATTTAGTTGTTTCTGAGTAGTGTTCACACATCCAGGCTGGATCCCCTTTTGCCATCCTCTCGTGTTGTCTTGTGTTCTTCTCTGTCTCTTCTGAAAGTTGGCCCTGAGCTTCAAAATGATAGTCAGCATGATAATTTTTAAAAAACAAATGTATTGCTGACAGCCCAGCAACTCATGCTTTCAGACTTTACCCATTAAAGTTACTACTGTTTCCTCAAAGAGAAAACTCCTTGTATTGGCATGTTTTCCTTTGCTAAGTTCTGGTCACAGTCCTTCACTTCTGTTTTGAGGTTGACAGTCCTAGTACCTTTCCTTTGTGATTTCTCTCTTTATACACAGCAGGTGCTCAGCAAATCCCTTTTAATATAAGTGTTAAGTGATAAACTCCTGAGGTGCGGTTCAACCACCCCAGAACAAAAAACGGTACACCCCTGTGTCAGCTACATGTACACATTTTGTACAAGTTCAGTCAGTCATCAAGTATTTCTGAGTTATACCATTAAGGAGTGAAAGTCAAAGACAGTACTAGACATATGGATGTCTGGGACAAGAGCAGTATGAATGTAAAATGTCCCCCAAAGACTCATGAACTTGAACCATTGGTCCCTGGCTAGTAATACTATTCTGGGAGGGAGTTTAACCTGTAGGGGGGTAGAACCTAGCTAGAGAAAGTAGTTTTGAGGGACACATTCTGGGGTTTATAGTGAAAAGCTCTTCCTGTTATCTCTCGTTCCTGATCCATTCAGATGTGAGCATGAAGCTTCTTCCCATTCCTGCAACCACAGCCTCAAACTGCTTCTCTGCCATGCAGGACTGTGTGCCATAAAACAGTGAGTAAAAGGGAACTCACCCTTTCTTAGTTTTCTTCTACTCTGGCATTTGGTAATAGCAATAAGAAAAGTCACTAATGTGGCTTTGGTTATTGTAAATTTACCTGTTTGAGTTGAACATTGTTTTTATGAACTACATGAATTGTTTCTTAAAACACACATACAATTGTTTGATACATACAATAACCATATTACCAACTTCCTCCTGGATATTTTGCTGTAAGAAAACAAATCCTTTCTAAAACAGAAAACCATTCATTGTAACTGGCAGTTTGGGATAGGCTCAACATAGGGTGAATGAGTGGAATCATCAAAGGGAGGTCACCATGCTGCACAGAGAATGGATGGTGCTCCCTCCATAGACAAAGGAAAGATGTAGGAATGGTTCTCTCTGTCTGAATATATACTCTTTTAAGTACCAATATTAGTCCTCACAAACTTGAATCTTTCTGTGTTCTTTTAAAGTTCTAAGAACCTTTGCTATGCAAATATGGTACATTTGGCTCCCTAGTTAAGTCACTCATGTTAGCAACACATGTCTCATATGTGTAACTATAGCTGTGATTCTCAATCCATAGGGCATGGCCTCTTTGGGGGTTGCATATCAGATATTTACATTATGATTAATAAAAGTAGCAAATTTATAGTTATGAAGTAGCAACAAAAATAATTTTATGATTGGGGGGTCACTACAACACAAAGATCTGTATTAAAGGGTCACAGAATTAGAAAATTTGAGAACCACTGGACTATAGCCAATGTTATGTACCTCCATGTCTTAGGAAAAAGAGATGCGAGAAGTAAGTAATTTAATAGTCATATACCTTTATCTTCCATCAAGGTCTGACTGCATCCAGCACCACAAGAATCAAGCTGAGACCACACCTTTATAAAGTTTTCTAGTAAATGTCCAATGTGGTGCTGAAATGGTAGTTTGGGACCAGATAACTGAGTTGCTCTGTGAGCCCAATTCTGTGCTCAAAAGCTGTACAAACTCTGGGTAGACAAAAAGACATTTTCCTCAGCCCTCACCTGAGAAGATTCCTACTGCAGCAGCCAGTGGATAATGCAGAAACCAAAAACTGAGCAAAGTGCTGAGAGCAGGTGATGGTGAGTTACCCATCCCTAAATAGAATAGTTACATCCCCTCCTCCAAGGCTCATGGAACATGGCAGAAGACGGGGAATAAATAATGTAAGAAGCAGGTGGTGGGAAGATACACAGCAAACAGTGTCTTCTGGTTGGGACACGGCCATTGAACTCATGAATTCACTGCAGCTGTGGGCACATCTACATTTCATCATCTGTGTCTAAGATGTACAGTCCAGTCAACTTTAGTTTCTTCAATAAGATTCTTTTAGATACCACTTCTTTGATCTTGGTTTACTGTATCTAAAGTTCTGAAGATTAGAGAGCCCCAAATCTAGGTATTGCGTGCCATTATTCTGGTGTGCAAACATTTGTTTTCTTGCTTTATCCTCGCATGGCTGAAAAGAAACATATTTTCTTACATCTTTTCTTCCAAGGTCATTAATTCTACTAGTGGAGGTTCAGCTTTCATAACCTTGCTGATACCCAATGGCCTCGCTTCTAAATAACACAAAGGGAACCTATCTTAAGAATTTGAAAAGAGCATAGCAGACAATTCATTCTTTTACGATAACATTGTACAATCCATGAGCTTTGCACAAGCAAAACAATTCATGCTATCCAGTAGTTCTAAAAACTTAACTCATTTCAGTATCAACCCTAAAACACCAAGTTCAAAGTCTCATCTAAATTAGATGTGGATAAGACTCAAGACATGATTCACTCCCAGGCAAAATTCCTCTCCATCTTGGAACCTGTAAGACCAAAAAAGTTATATGATTCCCAAATATGATGGTGAGATGGTATAGGATAAATATTTCAGTTTTTCAAAAGAAATAAATAAAAGAAGAAAAAACGATCACTCTTCAACATGCTAAAACCTAGTGAGGCAAACTTCATTATCTAAAGGCACAAGAATAATATCCCTTAGGTCTGCAGAAGGCTGCACAGGGAGATTCCTCCATTCTTTTGGTGGCTCCATGCCAGGATTTTAGGTGGACTCCACCTGCTGTTGGCAGAAGATAATGGTTCCCCACTTTCCTCATTTTGAAAACAACCTTTGTGACCTCCACATCACCTTCTGGGATTACTGTTCTCCTGTCTTAAAGGATAGTGTCCAAATCACATCCTCATAGATCTAGAGTTCTTTCTTATAAAACCTGAGAATGATCTTCCTCTGTTATGTCCCATCTTAGTCCACTTCAGTTTCAATTGGGATGTTCCTATTGCAGTGGCTGACTAGGTACCTGTCTCAGATCCACACCAATGACACACCTCAACTGTCACATTGCTAGTCTCTGCTTCCAAACATGATCTTCTTGTTTATAATTTTAAAAGGCTTAAGACTTTCTAAGTCTGTAAATTTTAATCCCCTTTCACTTAACACTCTCACCTTGAATTCACTTAACTCTTCTCACATTTTACTGTTAGTGGTCAGGAAGAACAAATAGCTCCTTTGACACTCACTAGAAACCTCCTCAGTTACATATCCAATTTTATTGCTCACAAGTGCCATGCGAAAAAACAGCAGACAATTGATCACAGTTCAGCCAAGATGTTTCTTTTCTGCCATTTTGTACCAAGGATCATTTTTCTCCATTGTTTAATGTTATGTTGCTCATTTTTACCCTGTCCTTCCTCAGAATGGCCATTGTCATCCATACATCCATCAGAATCCAATCCATGGAGATTTATGTATTATCCAAGAAGACAGAAACATTGTCTGTATCTTTCTTCTCTTCACTGAACTTTTACCCAAATTGCTTGTAAAGTCTATTAATGGCAATGTCAAGATTTCGCAGGATACAACTCAAGACTTTCCTGGGCTTTACATAGCTCTTGAGTCACTTTCACAGAGTTAGACATTTGCCACAGCAGCCCTCACCACTAGTGACTACATTAGTCTTTGCAGCTTTCTGTTACAAAGAGTGAATATTAAGTGTCTTAAACAATATGTATTATTTAAGATGGTTCTAGAAGCCAGAAACATCCAAGATCAGGGTATCATCAGGTCAGTAGTGAGCACCCTTCTGGCTTTCAGACATTCGTCTTCTGCTACCTTCACACAGCTGACAGGCATCATCTATCCTGTGTCTCTTTTTACTAGGCCACTGACCCCATTTGTGAGGATTTCATTATGTCCTAATTACTTCCCACAGGCCTCACTGCCAAGTACATTGGAGCTTATACATAAATTTAGAGAGAGCACAGACATCCATCCCATCAAAGAAATAATTAAAAGGGATGATGAATGCCCACAGTTTACTTGAGGTTTGAGGTTTATTGATCTATAGACAAGTTTTTCTTTGTAAACTCTCTCTTACACACACACACACACACACACACACACACACACACACATACACACACATGTATGTATTTTCTATTTACTTTTATTGACTGTCACAATTGATATGTCTTAGGATGGTACTGTCGAATTTAAAGATTTATGGAAAACGACTTCCATATTCACTTTGGGAATTAACTTTAAGTAAATTAATCTCTGATACATTTTGTTTACTAGATTTGTTTATATATTCATAATCTGACTAATTGAAATAGCTACTGTAAGCATAATTTCTATAAACCCAAAGTTAATATTTTAATCTTTGCTAAAGAATTTCTGATACAGTAAAAGAGAGGTAAGAAATGAAGGTCTTTTATCATCTATTATATATGCAAATAAATGAAGTCACTTAATGAAATGATTTTGAGTCTCGAGGCAGAGATGTAAAGT
The DNA here is from genome assembly GCF_949786415.1 of Peromyscus eremicus. Classification (NCBI taxonomy): domain Eukaryota; kingdom Metazoa; phylum Chordata; class Mammalia; order Rodentia; family Cricetidae; genus Peromyscus; species Peromyscus eremicus. The sequence goes on from NC_081426.1 coordinate 35,631,692, forward strand.
ATGAGTTCCCTTCCACATGCCAATTTACTATTTAGTGTACTTAATCTTTACTTACTAAAAATTATCAATCAACTGATTATAGACGATGCTAATAGAAGCTCTTATAGCATGAAGAAAAAAAAAATACTGCACAAGCAAGGTCATTGACCACCTCTGAGATCCCCACTGAGAAACAAGCAGTGAGATGGAGTCTGGTCCGGAGTAAGAGGCAGACCTCCACCTCGAGGTGTTTATTTTTCCTTTAATCATCTAGTGAAGCAACACAGACATGCCGGCATGCCCAGGGCCCTCTCCCAAAGCACCAACAGAACCAAGATATGGATTGCCTGGGAGGATCCCCTGGTGAGTCCCAGAGAAGTTTGAGACAGCCCTGTACTTTCTCAACTCTGAGCTCTGCATTCAGCAGCTCACCACAAGCCCTTTACAATAAACTCTGTCCCATTGATATTGACATTCCAGGAAAAGATAATAATCAGTCTTCCACATCCCTGTGCTTTGAAGGATGCATTAAAGTATGCACTGCTGCCTCCCCAAAGCTGCGGGAGCCATGATCACACTGACACCACCCCTTCTATAAGTACCTCTGAACAGATTCTCTGACACTCTTCTATGAAAGGAGAGGAATGGAGTCATCTATCATGTTCCACTTCTCTGGTGAGTTTGGATCCACAAACAAATGATTCTGGTGAGAGGAGATGGCAATTTTCCAATGCTGCCACTATTCTTCCTTAAGCTTTAAATTGCTAGATATACCTACTTTAAACATAAAGTCAACTGATCACATGCTGATTAGGTTTCTTTCCTGAGAAAGAATAGATGAAAATATAAAGTCCTTAGTTTCCATAAGAACTCACCAAATTCTTCTTGCTCACCTTGTAATTCCATTCTACCCTCACCCAAACTCTCAGTGTGTTCCCAGCGAGGTCCCATGCTCTGAAACCTTCGAATCAAATGTCAACAGTTCTTGCCTTGATTAAGCTCCTTGGAAATATGACATGCACAATTACTCTGCCATGAAATTCTGTCCTGGTAATTCTTCCCAGATTCTCACCCACTAGGGCTCTTTCTGTGGCTTTCATGCTTTGATCATCCATTAAAATCTTGTCTTCCTCCAAGTTCTGGCCTGGTGGTTCACTGTCACTTTCTGGACCTGCCCCTACTGAACACATCCACACTAGGACTCTGCTTACATCCAAACACCAGTGACTACCCAAACTTCTTATCCAGAATGGCCACCATGTAATTGTATCCAACTCTAAAAATATCTCACATGGTTTCAAACTATAAGTACAAAGTAGAAGTCATTGCTTTCTTTACAGAAATGATTCCTTATTGGCTATGCTCACTTCTCTTCCACCCTCTATATGCTTTAACTTAATGAATGCCTCCACCAGCTGTCTCCTCAATGACCCAGTAAGGAAACAAAGCGGACTGGTGAGATGGCTTGGCAGGTAAAGGTGCTTGATGCCAACTTGAAGACCCAAGTTTTATCCCTGTGACCCACATGGTGAAAGGAGAGAACCTATCCCCCAAATTGTTCTCTGACCTCCATACACTAGTTACATAATTGCCCCAAGACACCTCTCTCTCTCTCTCTCTCTCTCTCTCTCTCTCTCTCTCTCTCTCTCTCTCTCCCTCTCTTAACAAACAAAACAAATTTATCTTTAAGAAAAGAGAGGACTCTGAGAAATAATTTTTTAAAGTATAAGCAAAAATTATTACTCTAAGTAATCATCCGTGTACTTAAAGCAACAAAAGGAGAGTTTAAATCTAAGACTTTTGGCTGTAAAACAAACAGTTTTCCTTCATGTGTATGTGTATATGCACATATACCTCTATGTATTTATTTATTCAAGCAAATATCGAGCTACAACTTTTCAAGGACAATTAGAGAGCATTGATTGTATGTGATCAATTTGTTTTGAATAATGCTTTCCATCCACGCCATTCTATTCCATGTCATCTTTACATAAATATTGAGCTGTGATACACACTACAATTGCTTGTAAAGGTCTATTTCTGTCAACGATGCAACAAGGCAAAGTTCACAGCGGAGGCCAGGCACACTCTGCCAACAGCTAGATTAAACAAGGAGAAGTTGACACTTGAAGTAAAGGGGACGCCTTCCATGAATTGCTGCTTTATGGAAATCTTGCCTAGCCGATGCAGTTTAAGGAGAAAGAAAATGTCTGGTGCTGTTTATTGGACTGTGGGGTCAGATGTCTACCAGGGCCTTCTGACAACAGACCACAGAAGGCTGTCTCTTCTATGTCGCTTATGACAAATATTTTAGGAATTAAATAATTCTGTTGAGGAAGGAGTGATGCCTTTTTACAGCCTGCAGTCCCTAGGGTTGCCATGGATGTGAGCTTCAGAGTTTCCACAGCATTGCTAAATATTTGCAGAGAACATTTCCTGTTTCAAGAAGGACAAAAGTCTGACTTGGAGCTTGAACATTTCAGTGCTGGTCAACTATTTCAGAAGGTTTTGCGCTGTGTTAAAATCTACACTTCAACGTGTTATAGCAACCCTTTGGCCTTGGCAAAGCCAGCTCCAACTGGGGAGTTCAAATCTAATTTGAATATTCTGTCCTCAGAGCTCTAAGAGAAGGTCAGATAGCACAGTGGGGCTGCTTCATAGGAGACCATTCTTTGCAAGCAAGTAGTAGAAATTGGGCATGAAATCCTCTATTCAGGAGAATACAACCTCATATTATCCTAAAATGTGCATGATGAGGTGAACACGTTCAGATAGATAACATATCCACCCCTCCAGCCTTTTAACCTTCAGCCGCCTCTCAAATGATTTCATTATTCAGATTTACAAAATGTAACTTATTTGCTTCCTCTGGCTGCCAAAACTTTGCAAACCGTTGCTAGGATCTGCTAGATGTTCTGAGACCTAACTGTGGAGTCGCTTGCCTGAATATAAAATATCAAAAATACTCACTCAGAACAAGGGAAATAATGGGTACCCTTTATTAAATGTCTTCCATGTGTTATATCCTATGTGAAGTTCTGTGCAAACATTATCTTTTTTACTTTTCATGAAGCCTTAGGAAGGCAGAAGTTATTTTAATTGTCTATACCTGAATATATAGTCCAAGACAATTAAACATTAAGGAGGATGGTATTAAACTTATTCTCTGAGCAATGTCTAGTTATGCAGGCTTATAACACCATCTACTCAGGAGACTATGGCAGAAGATTATAAGGCAAAAGGCTGCCAAGCTATAGAGTGAGTTGAAAGGCAGCCTGAGCAACTTTGTGAGATTGGGAACCTGTCTAAAAAGGGGAAAGGAGGAAAAGGGGGAGGGAATAAATTATTGTGGTAGAGTATTTACCAGCATATGCAAGAACCTTGGTTCGATCCCTAGAAAGCACCAGTACTACCAAAAGAAATACCGTCTTATTCTCTGAAGGAGTGTTTAAAA